>NC_043964.1:46292596-46512596 GCF_902148855.1 Sphaeramia orbicularis
CCTGTTTAATGGAAAAAGGGTATCAGGGTATCCTTTCTTTCCTTTGATGTGTAAAAGGAAGATTGGATCACTTTAAGTTAATGTTTATTGGTTTACCCGCACACTTTTCTTTGTTATGCTGTGACCATATGTATATATACATGTGAATATGTATGTGGGTATATTTATACTTTTATAATTACTTGTTACACCATACTTTATATATAAACATATATTGAACATAATATGATAAATTTAAGTTCAAGTAACATATAAGTAGAATATTTTTCAATCTAAAAATTAAATATAGCCTGAGGAGAAAAAAAAAAGAAAATATAAGATAATGAGAAACAGAGCTTAGCAGTTAGTCTAAGGTCCTTAGACCTCTCTGAGTTAATGCTGGACAACTTTTTAAACAAGTTTTTTTGGTGTTTTGTTGAAATTTTTCATTTGGGGAGAGACAGAGAGGGAACAGAGGTTAGTTTTAAAGGTAAATTTGTTTTTGTTCTCACCTGCACATGTAAACTTTTATTTAGGAGGCTGTTCTTTAAAAATGCTGTGAGTTGGGCTGAAGTTTTCTCCTTTCAGAACAGTAATGGTAAGACACACTGACATAGAAATGGAGCCACAAAATGTAATTAAATTTGTCTCATGGAACTGTAAGGGACTTAACAGAGCCATAAAGCAGGGCAATTTCTTAGCTCACCTTAAAAAACTAGGGACAGACATTGGATTCTAAAGTCAGCCATACACTGTGCGATTATTTCAATCGTTGCATGCAGCTCCATCTCAAACTGTGCGAATCAATCGTAAAGTCAGGCTCACGATTCATGTTCTCACACTGTAAGGACCAATGCTCGTACACGACCTGACTGCTCACACTGTAGGACCATACACCAGAAGACGCACGACACGTTGGAGTGTTGTATCCGGAAATACAACGTTAAAATACCAAGGAATCCGAAGTGCATAGACGATTGTGTATTGGCATGAGTCACGAAATGGTAGTGCTAAACAAAAACCAACGAGCCGCTTTGGCAATATGTGCCATTATCTGTGGGGAATCAAAAAAGAAGAAAAGACGACGACGTGTTTGGTGCAGGAATTGGTTGTCCAGACGTGGACAGTATGGGCTGTCAATCCTACAGCGGGAACTAGAGGTAACCTGCAAAAGCTAAACTGCACTAGGCCAATAGCCAGCTACTGTAAGCTTGTACGCTACTGTACGCTTCTGTGTTCGCGCATGCACAGTGTGAGAATTTGAGGCACATCAGCTTGTGGCACTGCTTTGACAGTGCGATACCCTCACAAGGAGCGAGCAGGATTTCAAACAGCTCCGTTTTCCTTGCGAACACATGATTGCTGATCATGAGGTGGTTGTGAGGTGTTAATCGCTTCTCCTTACCCCATGTACACTGCACGAAGCACGACACACGATTAGAGGCACATCTGGCCCGATCCCAGAAAGAGTCGCATGAGTGAGAAATCGTCTCTAAAATCGCAGTGTATGGCCGCCTTTACAGGAAACTCATCTTAGAGATCAGGACCATAAGGGATTATCTACTGGATGGATACAGCAAGTGTATCGCTCAAATTTTACAGCAAAAAGCAGAGGCACAGCAATTATAATCAGGAAAACAACTCCTTTTGAAACATCAGAGGTTATAGCTGACCCTCGAGGAAGGTACACTATTGTGACAGGAACACTGTATAATACCCCAGTTACACTAGCCAACACATATGCCCCAAATATAGATGACAAACATTTTATAACAACATTTATATCAGCATTACCAAACATGGCTTCCCATTAATTAATAATTGGGAGTGATTTTAACCTAGTGTTAGACCCACGTCTCGATAAATCATCACATAGACCACCGGTTATGACCAAATCTGCCCTAGCCGTCCATGAATTACTGTAGTAGTAGTACTGTCAAAGCAGTGCCACGAACCGATGTGCCTCAAATTCTCACACTGTGCATGTGCGAACACAGACGCGTACAGTAGCGTACAAGCTAACAGTAGCTGGCTATTGTCCTAGTGCAGTTTGGCTGTTGCAGCTTACCTCTAGTTCCTGGATGACAGCCCATACTGTCCACGTCTGGCCAACCAATGCCTGCACCAAACACATCATTGTCTTTTCTTCTTTTTTGATTCCTCACAGATAATGGCACATATTACCAAAGCAGCTCGTTGGTTTTTGTTTAGCACTACCGTGTCGTGACTCACGCCAATGCACAATCGTCTATATGCACTTTTACGGATTCCTTGGTATTTTAACGTTGTATTTCCGGATACAACACTCAAACGTGTGGTGCGTCCTGTGGTGTATGGTCCTACAGTGTGAGCAGTCAGGTCGCATACGAGCGTCGGTCCGTACAGTGTGAGAACAGGAATCGTGAGTCTGACTGTACGACTGATTCGCACAGTTTGAGATGGAGCTGCGTGCAACGATCAAAATAATCGCACAGTGTATGGCCGCCTTAAACGAATATAAAGGAATTAATAGGGGGGGGACAGAACACAAAGTTTCTCTATATGCAGATGATTTATTATTATACATTTTAAATCCTACTTTATCAAGTATCATGACTATTCTAATAGATTTTGGGAAAAATTTCAGGATACAAACTTAATCTGTCTAAAAGTATATTATTTCTAATTAGTCCTAATGCGAAAAAAAACAAACAAACATGCTTGCTCTATTCCCATTCACCATTTCAGACCAATTCAAGTATCTTGGGGTAAACATTACACAAGAGATCTCTGGCCTATTTAAGCAGAATTTCAATAGCCTTTACCAACGGACTGAGGAATGCTTTAGAAAGTGGAAAAACCTGCCAATCTCACTGGCTGGTCGAATCAACATTATTAAAATGAACATCCTACCAAAACTCCTTTTTCTGTTCCAATGCATTCCTATTTTAATTTACAAAACTTTCTTTAAGAAACTAGACTCACTAATATCTTATTTCATTTGGAATGGTTATTTCATTTGGAACGGACAGACACCAAGAATTAAAAAATCATTCCCACAAAGACCAAAATCAATGGGGGGAATGGGATTGCCCTGCTTTCAGCTCTATTACTGGTCCTGTAACATACGTTGCTTGTCATTCTGGGACAACATACAAGGGCCTGATTGGGAACAGCTGGAAAATCATATCTTCTCTCCTAATTCGTTCAAGTCCTTAATACATACAACCTTAAAACTTACCAAAATTAAATGTAAGGACCCAGTGGTATCTCACTCACTCAAAATTTGGTCCCAGATTAGGAAGCATTTCAAATGCAGTCAGAGCTCGATTTGGATGCCATTGATAAACAACCAGCGGTGCGTTTCTGCAATAGTTCGTTAAATCGTTAAGCCCAGCACAATGCAAAATGCGTCTATTTAACGCATTTTGCGCTATCCCGTTTCTGGGCTCGCTCTTTGTTCGTTAACAACTAGTGCAACGCAAAATGCGTTCATTCATTAGTTCATTCATTAACCCCAATGCAACACAAAATGCGCTATCCCGTTTCTGGGCAAGTTCATTAAAAGTGAGCGCTCACCCAGTTCCTCGTTAAGGGGTTGATTTTAACGCGGACCTCTGAGGTCCACGTTAGAAGGAGGATGTCTTCTTGTAGATTCATTTCACTTCATTTCTGCCATGTATTTCCTTTGAAATATTATTTACATTTGTAGAAGAAGATTTTAACACAAGTCTGACACTATCTTTAATGATATCAGATTTTTCCCATGGACATTTTGCACTGATAACAACGAATTTACCGAGTGAGGACTGATCCGCTCACTGAATTTTATTTTTTATGGATTTATGGATAACTAGAAAAGCACTCGGAGAGCGCAGACCTCCGCCAAGGCAGATCAGTGCCCCCCCACCCACCCCCCGGATCACCACCAAAATTTTATCATTTGTTCCTTGTGCCAGTATCAACATTTCCTGAAATTTTCATCCAAATCCATCCGGGTTATCTTGCACACAGACAGACAGACAGACAAACCAACGCCGGGAAAAACATAACCTCCTTGGCGGAGGTAAATATAGATTAGTTCAGGACAAAGTGTGTGTGGCTTTTAGAGATGAATGAATGAATGAATGAATAAGAACCATATGGGACCACAGCCAGCGAACTGGTGACACACACACCAGTGGGGGTGTGTGTGCCTGTGCGTGGATAATGTGAAATGAGCGTGTGGATGAGAGGACCGGAACAGAGTTCTGTTTTTCTATATAATCTGTTTGTCGTGGTTACGCCCAACAGTGACCATTTAGAGTTCTGTTCATAAAGTCACCAGTGCAGAATAACTGGGCTCATCCTTAGACGTCCAGCTGGACGTACGATAAATATGTGTAAATAATTCAGTTCAGTTCAGAGTGTGCGTGTGTGTGTGGGGGGGGTGCAGACAGCTGAGGGGGTCCATCTATAGTCAGATGAGGGTGAGGAGGTCCATCCAGACAGGTGAGGGTAATGGAGGAGGTCACAGATCCGGGTTCACAGATAGCCTCTAATACTTCTTCATTCCAACCATAATGCTGTCAGATCAGATGACTGGAAACAGTGGGAGCGGAGGCGTTCATTCTGGGTTAAATAGTGAACACACCTGTTTAGCGCACCCTTCAACGCAAATAGTGAGTGAGCGATGGCTTAGCAAACGAAACGAGCGCAGAAACGGATTTTGGGTTCGTTAAGCCTCTGCGTTCGCCGACCCATCGTTCGCTCTCTATTTGTGCTGAAGCAAACGGCTGCGTTCACTATTTAACCCAGAAACGTACCCCAGGCACACAAACTGCTTTCACGGACATTTCACAAATGGACCTTTAAGGGAATACACACTATTAAGGATTTATTTATCAACCGGCTCTTTCCCACATTTCAGCAACTTAAAGACAAATTTAACATAGATCATAAAGATTTTTTTCAGTACTTGCAAATTTGTACTTTCACTAAGGAGACCTTTCCATCCTTTCCCAATCAACCACCAGAATATGCTTTGAATAACATGCTTCTAGAAAACCCACTAATGAAAGGAGTGGTTTCTAGTACTTATAACAACCTTTCACAGTTGGACTGTATAGCTACTTTGGACCACCTAAAAGAAGCTTGGTCTAATGACCTAGGCGTAATCATTACTGAGAGTCAGTGGACTAAAGCACAGGAACGAGTCCACTCCTCTTCTATCTGTTGTAGACATGGACTGCTGCAGTTTAAAATCTTACACAGGTTGCATTTATCCAAATTGAAGATGTCCAGGAGGTTCTCTGGAGAGAACCCCCTTTGCGACCGTTGTGGCCAGAGCTCGGCTTCACTGGCACACACATTTTGGACATGCCCCAACATCACCGCCTATTGGACTGAAACTTTACAGACCTTGTCTAAGATTTTTAAGAGACAAATCCCTCCAGACCCAATAACAATAATGTTCATTGTGGAACCAACAGGAATGGAACTTAATACTAAACAGAATGTTTTTAAATTTGTGACACTATTAGCCAGACGCCTTATTCTGTTAAATTGGAAGAACAAAAATCCTCCAACTCACCAGGCCCTGATGAAAGACATTATGCAACATTTACATTTGGAGAAAATCACATTTTCACTAAAAGATAATGTAAAATTATTTTATTCAATTTGGCAGCCCTTTATAGATTATTTTAACATTAAGTAAGTAGGCAGACCTCCTCCTTTTTCTTTTTTTTTTTTTTTCCCTTTTCTTTTGTTTGTGTGTGTATGTGTACATGTGAATGCAGGTGTAATGTTCTTGTTTTTGCACTGCTCTAATTTCAGTAAAAAGAGTTAAAAAAAATAAATAAATAATAATAATAATAATAATAATAATAATCAAGGAATTAAAGCATTGTTTCATTGTTTCAGGAAAGTTGTGATCAATTGTAATTGTAATTTTTTTCAGTCTCTTCCAGTCAATTAATCAACTAGAAAAGCACTCGGAGAGTGCAGACCTCTGCTAAGGTAGATCAGTCCCCCCCGATCACCACCAAAATTTTATCATTTGTTCCTTGTGCACTGGCACAAGGAACAAATGATAAAATTTCCTGAAAACTTCCTGAAAACTTCATCAAAATCCGTCCATAACTTTTTGAGTTACCTTGCTAACAGTCAAACAAACAAAAAATCTGTCACACACACCAATCACCACCAAAATATAATCATTTGTTCCTTGTGTCAGTATCAACATTTCCTGAAAATTTCATGAAAATCTGCCCATAACTTTTTGAGTTATCTTGCTAACAGACAAACAAACAGACAAACCCAGATGAAAACATAACCTCTGCCGTTCCTTGGCGGAGGTAATAATCGTTTCAGCTCAAGTTTGACCCCAGTCACCTGAGTAATTCTTTTCTATTGGTCCTGCTGTTACAACTGAACTCTGTTGCTCAGGTTGATGCATTTTACTACAGAATCCAGATAATTCTTCCAGACAGACACAGCATCTTCAACCAAATTACCAAATAAAATAAAATAGATACAATATTTTGGTTGTATTTTAAGCTATAAGTTTCACATTAAATCACAGACCAGTCCCAAGAACATTCTGGAAACAAAAGAGAAGTATTAACATAAATATGTGCATCTCCTGAAATACAACGTGACTGAGCATTTTCACCTTCATGTTCACTTTACTCTTTGCCAACAAGGGGAGGAGATGCGCATCTTGCCTTGCACACACAGTGGTATCAAATGAGACTGTTTTGTAGAACAACAGCACGAAGCCCATGATGAAACCCACTCACTGACACATTTTCCTTGGCCTCAACCCACTTACATTTCAGTCTGAATGTGAGAGGCGCCAATCAATCCTTGTGTGGGTGTACTACTCATGTGCAGAACTGTGTAAAAGAAAGAGAACAAACAAGCTTGAAGGTGTGTTTGGATGGGGGAGTATGTTTTCTCTGGATGTAGGTGGGTGGAGGTCATAGTAAAACAAAGCAAAAGCCCCTTGCTGGATTCTAAAAGTGCACCTTAAGAATGAGGTGTACTGCTCTGAATGCTAAGCAACTTCAAAGTTATGGTAAAACTCACTTTGAGGCCTACGTGTCCAAGGTCAAACCATCTAAAGTTGCTTATTTTTAGGGCTGGGTGGACCCTGGCTGCAGGCAAAGAAACAAAGTAACAACAGTAAGCGCTCCTGCCCTCCTGGCCTTCTCTTCAGTGGATAAAAAGCCACACTTGTTGAGTGACTTTTTTGTGGGCTTTTTTAAGAGTGTGCTTAAGTGGTTTAAGTGGTTATTTTGCTCCGAGCAGAGACTACAGTCGAGAACAGACATCAGAAAGAAATGGAGCGTGAAGACTTTGACGTGAAGGCACATCCAGCTGGATCAGGGCGGCTAATGACCATGTTCAGACTGACATTAAAAAACACTGCTGCATATTCATTTCAGTTGGACCACTGTGTTGACACGTGCAGAGAGAAGGAAATGCAGAGCTGCCAATGATAACAGCACATTTTAAACTGAAAACATAGACTTGGTTTTGATAAAGTACTGTATTAGGACCAATTAGGGGTGGTGACCTGAGAAACTCCAAAATAACGTTGTCAATAGGAAGAAACTGTTAGCTTAATGTGTTATATGCAGGAAAGGATGAATGTTTTTTTTTTTTTTTTTTTTTTTTTTTATAAATATGTGCCTTAATATTTTAACTTAAGCTTGCATTCACTTTGATTGAAATATGAATCAGTTAGATTTTGGTGGCCATAGGTCAAAGTTTTGTTTTTAGCCATAAAATTTTATTTCCATTGATACTAACTTAGAACTTTTGTTGCTAGATTTAGCAGCTTTTCAGACTACCCTAGGAACTTTTTTTCTCCATAAAACACCTAGTAACAAATTTAGCTACTTTTAAAATTGATTTGGAAACTTTTACCAACTGTTGAAAAGTTACTCAAATGCTAAAACATACATCTTCCCTTTAAATGATGCCAAATGATTTGCTCTGTCACAATCAGAAAAACACATGGTCTGTTAAGCGATAAAAGTCAGTGTTGACAGCTTAGACACTTTGTTGGTATTATTAGTGATTTTTCACACCCCTCTAGAGACTCTTTATCAAAAAAGCAACAAATCTATCAAGTTTTTCTGTTGTTATTGGAGACTTAGAGACTGATGTGAAAGCATGTATTGTTCTAAAACAAATCACTACACTGAATATAAATCACTCCTGTTGCCATTGTCAGTTTTTGCTATAGAGGGTATGTGACGTCACCGCTAGCTGAAGTGGTTATGCCCACTGAGTAGCAGAAAGAGAGTAGCAGCATTAGGTTTCAATACCGTCCAAACTTAAGAACAATATTTAATAAACAAAAAAAAGGGGAAGAGCTGTTGTGCGATTGATTGTATGAACAGGTTTGAAAAGCAGTCAGAGCTATCGTTTTATAGGCGCTGTCAGGCATAGCTATGACAGCGCATTAGGGCCACATGAGAAAATAAAAACGCTTGTCACCACGAGTATAAAGTCATAAAATATTGATATAAAACCCATAATTTTATGATAATAAAGTCAAATACTAAAAGAATTATAATGTTATGAGAATGAAGTCGTAGTTATAAAAAAAAAAACTCAAAATTTATCAAAAATGTCATTCATTTATGATATTAAAGTCGTCATATTCCAACAAAGCTATAATATTACAAGAATAATGTAGTAATTAAACAGGTGGGAAAAATATTATAATTTACAAGAGTAAAGTTGTACCCTGCTCGTACAAAGCAGTAGTATCTGTGTTGTATAAAGTACTTGATATTAACTAGACATAAATATCCTCAGTACCAGTAGATTATGCATATATTCACTGGGGTCAGTATACAGGGTGGGGAAGCAAAATTTACAATGAACATTTAGTTGTTTTTTCTCAGCAGGCACTACGTCAATAGTTTTGAAACCAAACATATATTGATGTCATAATCATACCTAACACTATTATCCATACCTTTTCAGAAACTTTTGCCCATATGAGTAATTAGGAAAGCAAACGTCAAAGAGTGTGTGATTTGCTGAATGCATTCGTAACACCAAAGGAGATTTCAAAAATAGTTGGAGTGTCCATAAAGACTGTTTATAATGTAAAGAAGAGAATGACTATGAGCAAAACTATTACGAGAAAGTCTGGAAGATACTATTAAAGAAGAATGGGAGAAGTTGTCACCCGAATATTTGAGGAACACTTGCGCAAGTTTCAGGAAGTGTGTGAAGGCAGTTATTGAGAAAGAAGGAGGACACATAGAATAAAAACCTTTTCTATTATGTAAATTTTCTTGTGGCAAATAAATTCTCATGACTTTCAATAAACTACTTGGTCATACACTATCTGTCAATCCCTGCCTCAAAATATTGTAAATTTTGCTTCCCCACCCTGTAGAGTCTACTGTAAATGGACTTTGGATCAGTTGGTTCTCTGCCTTTTTGCAGATGACGTTGTCCTGTTGGCCTCATCGAGCCTGGACCTTCAGCGTGCCCTGAGGCGGTTTGCAGCTGAGTGTGAAGCAAGTGGGATGAGGATCAGCACCTCCAAATCCGAGGCCATGGTTCTCGACTGGAAAAAGGTGGTCTGCCCTCTCCAGGTTGGCGGAGAGTCTTTGCCCCAAGTGGAGGAGTTCAAGTATCTTGGGGTCTTGTTCACTAGTGAGGGAAGGATGGAGCATGAGATTGACAGACAGATCGGTGCAGTGTCTGCAGTGATGCAGTTGCTGTATCGGTCAGTTGTGGTGAAAATTTTGTAACGGTCTGAGTACAGAAACTGAACCCAATTGCAAGACCCGGAGACAGATGTAAAAATTCACAGTGTTTATTAAACACAATAACAACTGACAAGTCACTGACAGTATAAATAAGCAGATCCTTGAAGACACTGAGTCCCGGACTCTTCACAGGATCAGGAGACAGGACCGGAGATTGGACCTCACAGCCCGGGCCGGTAAAACGCATCGGTAACCCAACTAGGGGAAAGCAGAGGACAGTCAGAATTCGAACCAGGTCATACACGGAGAGGCAAACGGACAGGCAACAGGTCATAAGGAACAGGAAGGCTCACGTACCAGTTAATCAGGCAAAAGGTCGAACACACATAGAATCATTGGAGGCAGAGGCACAGACAAGGGTCGGGCAAAAGGCAGGAGTCAGAAAAGGCAATCCAGGTCAAAAACAGGCAAACAGACAGGATCCAAAAACGCTGGTAAGTATCACACGGAGGAGAATACAAACTGGCACAGGACAAGGGAAAACACAGGGCTTAAATACACAAGAGGGAGGGAAGAAAACGAGACACAGGTGTAACAAATCAGGGCGGGGAAAGGTAATCACACAGGTGGGGAAAATTAGGAACAGGAAGCAAAGACACCAGACATGACACACGAGGAGGACTTAACAAAATAAAACAGGAAATGACAGACAAGACAGACAAAACCAGACTAACATCTGGGAGCTGATGTGACAGATTTACCGGTCAATCTACTTTCCTACCCTCACCTATGGTCATGAGCTTTGGGTCATGACCGAAAGGACAAGATCCCAGATACAAGCGGTCGAAATGAGTTTCCTCCGCAGGGTGGCTGGATGCACCCTTAGGGATAGGGTGAGGAGCTCACCCACCAGGGAGGAGCTCGGAGTACAGCCTCTGCTCCTCCACATCGAGAGGGGCCAGCTGAGGTGGCTCGGGCATCTGTTTCGGATGCCTCCTGGACGCCTCTCTGGGGAGGTGTCCTGGGCATGTCCCACCGGGAGGAGACCTTGGGGAAGACCTAGGACACGTTGGAGAGACTATGTCTCTCAGCTAGCCTGGGAACGCCTCGGGGTCCCCCCAGAAGAGCAGGGGGAGGTGTCTGGGGAGAGGGAAGTCTGGGCATCCCTGCTTAGATTGTTACCCCCGCGACCCGGCCCCAGATAAGCGGTGGATAATGGATGGATGGTTCTCTGCCTAGTTTTGGACCCTGGCTGTCAGTGATGATGAAACCATGTATATTTGTTTCAGGTAAAAATAGCGACGATTCCCTACACCCTGGATGTCCGGATACGCGATTTCGGGCCACATGTCAATATTCATGGACCACTTGGTCTTTGGTAGCTCGTACAGATCCATGTCGAGTCCAACTGTCCTTAATTTAATTTCATATTTCACATTTTCCCGGTCTCACTGTGTTTACTGCTACACTGTCATGTTGAGCAGATTGGTTTTTGCCACTCAGTCTGACTTAGAGGGGCATGATCCGGGGGGGAAGTGACGTACGTATTAGTCTCTTTTTGGTCCATTTAGATTGTTAATGGAGACTGAAAATTAAAAATATTGTAGTTAAAACATTCATGTTTTACCATGACGTGTTGTAGACTCCTAAGGTTAAAAACTAAACAAAACTGAAGAAAATGAAGCTAAAAACTAATGTTACAAACAAATAAATAAACAAGTGGTGTCAGGCACATCAAACCCCGCCCCTCACACATATTGTAGCTTATTTTGGCATCGATCCAATTGATGTCATCATGTCTATGCATGTGCTGATGTCAGCATATCAATTGCCTCCATATACACTCCTGAACAAAATTTTAAAAGCAATTGAAAAATTACACATTTTGCACTGCTGGATCTTAAAAAGATACTAAGTAGAGTTTAAAAACGCAAAAAGAAGAAAGGGAAGTGAGACAATAAAAAAATTGAGTAAGCAATTTATTGAAAACAAAAATTAAACTGAAATAGTCTGTTCATCAGCCAATCAAAAATTTAAGACCACAGCTCAAAAAAACCAACCCCCCTTAAAATAGAAATAAACGTTTCAAAAAGTTTAATGGGAGTGGATCTCTCCTTCAATGTGGTCCTCCCCGAGGTTTCTCTTTTTCCCGCTGGGTTTTCTTTTAGTTTTTCCTTGCCAAGAAGGACATGGGATGCACGGGACATTAATCCATTTACTTCACTGACAGTTTACTAACTAATTACTTGACTGTTTATTTTCATTGTGTTTTTTTTGTTTTTTTTGTTTTGTTTTTTTTAGTTTGACAATTTCTGTAAAGCCCTGTGAGGGAACTTTGTTGTGATAATGGGCTTTATAAGTAAACTTGAAATGAAAACTGAAAAAAGGACTAACAGTTGGGGAGCCAAAGTCTCAAAAATGGGTTGAAACTGACATGGTCTGCCATACTTTTTATTTGTGTTTTTTCTTTTTGTTTGTTAATTTTGATCCTAAGGACCAATAATTGGAGGGTCTGCTCTGCTAGAAATATCGCAAAAAAAAAATTGTGGCCTTATTAGTGTATATACCGATCATTTTTTGATATAAAATTTAAAAAAAAGAAAAATTTCCTTCATTCCTCAGTGGGTTAGTTAAGCTGTGAATAAATGCATTCCAGATGCAAAAAACTGTTACCCCCGCGACCCGGCCCCAGATAAGCGGTGGATATGGTGACCACTTTCAATGAAAAAATAATTCTTAAAACACATTTCTGCATGATTTTGGCTCAATTTAATGCAAAAAAATTAGGTGTTTTCTCACTTTTTTCCAATATTTTCAACTTTACTTCATTGCCAATCAACTATTCCCCCAAGTTATGACATCAGCCAATATGCCATTCTTTTCACCAAACAATATACTCATTCCACAGAAAAAATTATAAAAATCCAACCAAAATCAATGGATCTGTGATGATTGCTCTATTAGTTGGCAATACAGGCCCAGAACCTTATATGTGGTTGTTTCATCTTCAGTGCATAGGACTGGAAAGGACAGTAAAGAGTTGAGTTCAGTCTACCCCTGTCCTCTTCACTATTCTCTCCTCATTTATCTCACCTCTTCTGTTCAATCCTCCACTCTCCTCTTCACTCAATTCTTTACTGTCCTTTCCAATCCTATGCACTGAAGATGAAACAACCATATATAAGGTGATGACAATATTTGCCAAATGTATTTATTATTTATTTATATATTATTTATTCATTAGCCTAAACCTAGCTTTGTGTCATGAAAAGTGTTGATGTTGGAAGGTTGAAGCTGCAAAGCATGAGCGAAAATCTTTGAGTTCACAGAATTAATGTGATGTTTAAAAAAAAAAAATTCCACACACAAGTTAGCTCTGACAAAGAGGCTTTTGTGAAGAGATTCTTCAAAAATACTAGAGGCACTAAACAGCAACAACAAACCAACCACTTAACAAGATGTGGTGTGAAGGCCATGGGCAAGTTTATTTATATAGCACATTTAAGTCAATGCAAGCTGCCCAAAGTGCTGTACAAAGATATAAATAAAATATGTGACATTTTATTTTATATATTATCGATATGGTAAAATTGTAAAAATAAGAATACAAAATATACTAAAACTGATAAAAACAGATACAAAATAACAGGATGAAGAAGATAGCCTGCCCTGCGAAGGGGAGGCAAAGGGTATTGTTTTTGGTTCAGTTTGTTTGTTTCTTTGTTTGTTAACACTCTAGCAGCAAAAATATTAATTGAATTCATACCAAATTGGGTATAGATTTATAGATTATAGATTGCCAGTGACCCAGAATAGATGTCATTACATTTAGGGAACAGTAGGTCAATTTTTTTTTTTTTTTTTTTTTTAATTTTTAAAATCTTTTTTCCCCCCATCTTTATTCCAAAAGCCAAGTGACCTCTGTGTGTGTAAATGTATGTGTATCAGCTTTATAACAGAAAAACTGGACAGAGCAAGCCTGTGGCTTTTGGAGTAGTTATGTATTTTGGGTCAAGGATCAGACAGGCGAAAACTGCATATTGATACGACCAATACTTTTGGACTTATTACTTTTTTTTTTTTTTTTTTTAATTAAAGTGGGTTTACTGGTGGCGTGCAGATGAGTCCATTCACAGCTGAAAACGGAGGGTTGGGGCTGGATCCGGATCAACAGAAACACTGGGACACAACAGGAGAACCAGGTGTGATGACAAACTAACAAGGTTGGTCTGGTTCTTACTCTAGCCCAGTTCCACTCTGCCAGTCAGACCCGGCCTGTTAACACACACAAACACACACTGTAACACGGTGACAGACCTTTCTGCATTGATTCTGATCAGACAGACCTGACTTCAGCGGATCTGTATCCAGACACCACACTCACTAACAAGTTCGCTGTGGCCCGGTTCCTCTCCACCGGTTCCCAGTCACACCCGGCCCGTTAACATCCCCCTCCGGACCCCCCCTCCGGACCCCCCCCCCCCCCCCCCCCCCCCCCCACACACACACACACACACACACACACAGACACACTCCCCAACTAGCTGTAACACGGTGACACATCGTTCTGCACACTCCAATGAGACGAACCGGAGTTCGGATCCACACACAGGACCGGGAGTGAGTCGCAATAAACCGTCATGTTCAGTCCTGTGTAAAAGTCTAGGGTCCACGTCCATGTCAATACAAAACAAAATGAGGGCCATTCTGTTTCTCCCTAATCTGTGTGCTACACCACTAAGCTTTGTCAAGTCATCAAGTAGTCTAATGTGGATGTGATGTGAAAAAGTCATACAGTAGCATTATTATAAAGTTATTTCAAAGAAATATTTAAAGGCGCTATACAGACTTTCTGCATGATCTTGAAAAAGTCTAATTTTTATACATATGCCTGATCATAGTCCACAATTTAAAATGAGATTATTAGCACCCAAATAGGTTATTTCCAAATGCTATTTCCAGCTTCCCTGGTCGGGTCGGACAACACTGGACTGATTTATGGCAGATTAATGTCATGACAACGCCACACGGACTGGCAGAGGTTAGCAGTGAGAAGTAAGCTGACCGAGTGAGGAGTAAGATCTGTTCTTTTTCCTAAAGAAAGGGATTTCTTGGATTTATTTTGTTGTAATGGTGGACACTGGAACTGGAGCTGGACTGTCAGAAAGGGAAGGAAAGCTAAATGGGAGAGTGATAGAGCATGGGTAAAACACTGGTAAACCTCTGCTTTGAACCGATGGAGAGAACTAAGGGAGTTAAAAGGAATGAAAACAGACCTAGAGTTGGCCCTCTTTCTTCTAGACAAGTACAAAATGCTGTTCTTTATACATATGCATTGAACATGTACATGTATTTTACTATAGTGGCTGTTGGTAGCTCAGTCACTTAGTAAACGCTTCTGTGTTAGCTACAGGGCTAGCTCTTTAGCATTGTTTCAATCACAAACTAAGGGCTTTGTAAGGTGAGACTGAAAGGGTTATGTATGGAGTTTAATGTTCATGCCTGGATACTAAACTGCTGGGAACAAGACAGTTATGCAAGTAGAATACTGTGAATTCAGAAGTCTGAAGCAGCTAGTTAATGCAGAATGATGAAGATAATGAATGACTGAAGTCATTTATGAAAAGCTTGAATACTTTGTGGAAAAGCTAGCACAAATGTATATTATTGGGACACATCTTAGAACACCGTTCTGTGAGTAACACTCCAGAGCTCCAGAGTAAAAGAGACATGAAGCAGGAGTCGGATATCCAAAGTTAGGTTTCACTTTCATTTTCACATTAAACTATGCTACAAACAGACTTCATGAAGTTTGTTTGTTGTCTTGTTTCAAATGTCACTTTGCACCCTGCGAGTTGCTGTCTTGTAAAAAGAAATGTAGAGTTGTAAAGAGGATCCGCTCTTTAGTCAATAGCTTCAAATCAAATGCATTCCTTGGCTGGAGTTATGCCCTTGCAACAGTAGGCATAAGAGCTCATGGGAAACAGAGTCTTTGTCCCTTAAAAACCCCACCGATTCCGGTCGAAGGTGTCGTTGCAATCCACTTTAAATGAATCCTCTGTACAGGACCTTTAAGGTCACTATGAATGAATTCTTTTCGGTTATTTGGGATTTCAGTACATAACAAAATGAGTGCCATTATATTTCTTCCTAATCTGCGTGTTAACACCACTAAGTTTATACAAACTTTGCATAACTTAGGACCAACTTCTGCAAAAACTCTGCTCCCCATTTTATTATGGATGGATTCCCACAGGTCAACACGCTAGTTTACTTATAATGGGTGAAATTTCACATGTCTGTAGCAGCAAAACCATTGATTGAATTCATACCAAATTGGGTTTATAGATTGCCAGTGACCCAGAATGAACACAGTTACATTAAGGGAAAAGTAAGTCAATGTTCAAATTTTTATTGAATTTTTAAAATCTTTTTTCCCCCCTCCCATTTACTTATAATGGGTGACATTTCAAGCATCTATAAAAAACATCAATTTTGTTTCAATTTACTTCAAACTTGGCACATATATAGAGGCAATTGATATGCTGACATCACTACATTCATAGACATGGCATCAGCTGGATCGATGCCAAAATAAGCTACAATACATGAGAGGGGTGGGGTTTGTTGTGCCTGGCACCACTTGTTTTGATTTTTATTAGACACATTTTGTTACTTTCAAGTAGTGTAACAGCATTGCAGCCTTGGTTGAAGAGAAACCAGTATGTTAGCGTTTGCATTATAGGGCCAGTACGCAGTCAGAATTCAGATAATTTTTGTGGCATTAAATATATAATTTGGAATGTAAAAGGTTTGAATAGCCCTATTAAAAGATCAAAAATATTTTCACATTTAAAAGAAAAAGTGATGATATATTTCTATAGGAGATCCATTTACAAGATTGGGGTGTTGTTAGACTCTCATTTTCAAGGGTTGGACATGTGCTCCACTCAATATTCAATTCTAAATCCAGAGGTGTGGCGATCTTAGTTAATAAAAGAGTGCAATTTACAATTTCAAAGATAAAAGCTGACAAAAATGAGAGATACTGCAATGTGGGTATTATGTGCAATAACCCTGTTAATGTTAGTAAATGTGTATGCTCCCAATTGACAATCCAGGTTTCACAGACAAATTACTGAGTGACCTCCCTTTCCTGGATACTCATCTTTTAATATCAGCTGGTGATCTTGTGGTGGAAAAATTTACTTTTATATTTTATACTCTTTATATTTTATACTGTTAGTACATCTTCTTTTAATGCTGAGTCATTATTCATTATGTGTGATGTTTACCACTCTGTAACACCCCCAACCCAGGAACAGAGTTCTTGCCTTGAGTTAAAACCCAAACACCTAAATGTCTGAATGTGTAGATAGAGAATGGCGCCTGCACTCCAGATTGGATCCAAGCAAGGTTAGAGTGGAGAGGTCATCATGACCTCTTCACGGAGCAGAGAAGGAGTAGTATGGGGTGGTACGATGTACGTAAGGAATGACATCATAGTTTGAGGGGGTTGGATTTGGTTCTATATAATCTTTAGTTTTCTCTTGTTTAATCAGACTTCACTTACAGAGTTTCTCTGTGACTGACTTCTCAATAAATGCATTTATTTATTTTAACTCTAACTTTCTCTCCGCCTCTTTGTGTGTGGGTTATCAGTTGAACATTTCCATAACAAATTGGCGTTGTCGGCAGGATTCCATGTGTGCTGTCGAGCGGGGAACGGAGGTTGGTGGACTGATCATCCTACGGGCCAAAAAGCGGCTGTAGCCCCGTGGTAAAACGACACCGCAGACGGGGGACCGGCCCCGAGCCCCGCCCGTCTCACCACTGGAATCAGAACTGAGTTCAACGCCACACACGGTGAGAAAGTTACAGTTTGGGGTGTTGGGCCTTTTGCTCTCTGTGTTCCAAACTCACGTCACTGGGTACGTCACTGAAACAATAGTGGCGTGCGATTCGGGTTTATATATATATTAAAAAAAAGAGAGAATAAAATAAAATAAAAAAATAAAAAAATAATAAATAAAAAATAAGAATAAGTATATATATATATATATATATATATATATATATATATATATATATACATATATATAGACCTGAGTCGGGTTGCCATTGTATGCAAATACAATAGAGTACAGGCGTTTTTGTGAGATTTTTTCGCCTTCAACCAAAAAGAAAATCGTATAAGGTTGCTAGTGTATGCAAATGCAATAGAGTACAGGCGTTTTTGGGAGATTTTTTCGCCTGCCTTCAACCAAAAAGAAAAATCGTATAAGGTTGCTACTGTATGTAAATACAGTAGAGTAAAGTTTATAACAAACTTGAAAGCGTTTTAGGTGATTTTTTCGCTGACAACTGAAAAGAAAAATCAGGGTTTTTTAGTATTCTGTTCGCCAAGGAACAAAAACCACTTAGAAGACGTTCTAAGTGTAAAAATGGGAAACCGGCCGGGGCACAGTGACGGGGGTGTGGACAGAGAGGCCCCTATTCCAAAACCCATGGGTAAAAAGAAAATATGGGGAAATTGTGCTTGAATGTGCTGATTATTGGGTAAACATGGGTATTTTTCCTAAAACGCCAACTTTGGGTGTGCAAAAACTGAATGAGTTAAAGGGAGGCAAAGAGAGAGAAAAAAAACAAGGTCAGGGAATTTAAACAATAGGAAACTTGTAACAAATGTTTTGAGATGTGGTGAATGAAGCAAAAACAAACTGAGGCATGTGTAACCGTAGATGACACCATCTAGCTGTGTTTTTTTCCCTTTATGCCTAATTTGTTAGAATATTTAAACCACTTCTTTTCATTCATAACTTTATACTTCCCTTGTATTTTTGTGCGACGTCTGTGCTACGTCTGTAAGATCTGGTAAATTATGCTGCTGGTTATAAAAACAGATATAAAACAGATTATACAGATGAAACAGTTATATTTTCGATTGTCAAGGAGCTTGAGCTCCGCCACTTTACCATATACCATAGGCCCCCCCCCTTGTGTTTCTGTGCAGGCAGCGAAGTTGGTGTCCGGGTCTGGACGCCTGCCCACAAAGACGCCGCGAGAACCCGCCCCCCCCCCTCCCGGAACACTCAGCCGTAATTCCAGAACCGGCCAAACGTCAACGGGCCCCCAGCAGGCCCCCCAGGTCTGCTGACCCCCGGCCTTCTCCACCACCGGAGCCGGACTCCACACAACCCAACTCCACCCCCGCTGCTGCAGGCAGGGGGGAGGGCTGACTTCTGGCACAGCTGCACAAATGCCCACGGTGGAAGTCAGCGGACCAGCCGGTCCTGTTGTGGTGTTCAGGGCATGGACATTCACTGAAACATCTACCTGATCCATCCGAGGGACTTTCTGCAATGAACACAGACCCACCGGGTCCGAACTCAGGCGGCTTCTGGCTGCACAGATGACCCCTAGCCTCTGCCGGACGTTTTTTCCCACCTGAGGCTGTCTGTCTGCATGGACAAACCTGAAACAGGCCTGATGAGACAGTGGAAGATTCCAGACGCAGGGCAGGGGTCACTTTCATCAGACACTCCGGACTGGTCCGCCCGACCCCCCCCCCCACCGGGGAGCAGCGGGGGCGGGGACCGGAGAACACTCGAGGCCCACCTACACCCGGAAAGGGGTGGTCTGACATGTGGAGGGGTGGGCCACCTCTGTGGCCAACCAGGACATGGGAAAAGGGACTGCCCACAGAGAAGGCGGGGCGGAGACAGCCACGTGGAGGGAACGGGGCAGGGGATTGGCTCGCGGCCCTGGAGGGCGGGTCTCCAGACACGGATTCCACACCCACTACAGCTTCTGCTGCACTGCCCAAGGGAGGAGGAGGTGACACACACACACACACACACACACACACACACACACGCTCAGCTGTGTACTGACTCCTATCAGAAGCTCCCTGTGGTTGATCTTACTATAAGCAGGTTTAAGTTATTGTTTTTAGTAGATAGTGGAGCTACATACTCTGTGATCAGACATGTAGACTTAACACCTACACTAAAGTTGAGTGGAAAAACTATTATTTCTGTGTCGGCTGGTGGTAAACAGGACAGAGAGAGCTTTACTGTTCCGTTGACATGTGTTTCACAAGAATGTACTTTCTAACATTCTTTTTTTACTCGCACCCGTCTGTCCCATTAATTTGTGTGGGCGGGATTTGATGTGCAAATTGGGGGTAAAACTTGAATCGGGTCCAGAGGGGTTAACGATAACTCAACAAAACACAGTCGCAGGCACAGATCTCCACTCACATTGTGTGTACGCACACACAGTGGTTAGGTATGCTGCTGGGTTACCAGATTCTGTATACCACTGGAAAGTCTGTTCCCCCCAAATTACAGAAAAATGGGTCGAGCTAAGTGACAGCAGACTTCAGCCTGGCGCTTATGTCTCACCCCCAAATGATTTATAGTGTGCTTCTCATTTCAGTCCTGGAGGCCCTGACCCCACATATGAGGAAAAGTTTTTTCACACAGTCTGATAAGCTCACAACTGGTTACATGTTTTGGGATTCATATTTTTTTGGGCATTGTCTGTGTCACTGACTGATAATCAACATTCTTTTTACAGGCTTGGTGCTGCACCACGCATGTTGCTCTTTCCAAACCATGCCATGCAGATTGGAAAGACGTGGGCCCGTTTGTGGAAAAGGCCTTGCAGGTGTCAGATTTGTGTCCCACCTCTGACCCGGCCATCATGTTCGCTCCCCGACTGGGGGTATACAGACAGAGCATGATATCAGTGTTTCACTGTCAGAAAACTGTACAGTTGTTAAATGATGAAGCGCTGACCTGTATGTCTACATCTCCCACAGGCCTCTCACCCGTCTCCGTGCCACCCAAACTGGCTGATATCCCACCTGGTGTCTGGGCTACTGGTCCACATGATGTGGGTCTCGTCCGGAACTGCCCACTGGTCATCATTACCCCGCGATCTGATTACAGGCCATGTCAAAAACAGTCCGAGTTCTAAGCTTATTTGAATGTGGGAATTATAGTTCCATGTCCTGATTCACCGGTCAGGACCCCAATTTTTCCTGTGGAAAAAAGTGCGAACCCTCCTGACCCAGACACATGGAGGTTTATTCAAGACCTACAGGCGGTAAACAAAGCCGTGGTTCCACGCATACCCACGGTCCCAAATCCACACACGATTTTATCACAAATTCCGCCGTCTGCATCTCACTTTTCTGTCATTGACCTTTCGAACGCGTTCACATCTGTTCCCGTGCATGCAGGTAGCCAATATTGGTTCGCGTTTCAGTTCAGAAACAAAATGTACACATGGACGCGCATGTCTCAGGGGTATTGCGAGGCCCCAACCATTTACAATTCGATTTTGGCCGACTCGCTGTCCCACCTTGACCTCCCACCAGGTGTTGCTCCTTTACAGTATGTTGATGACCTTCTCCTTTGTTGTCCTTCTTCACAGGCTTGTGTCTTTTGTTTCACTTGAGGCAGCTGATGGACGACCTTGTCGGCCCAAACATTTCTTCCCCTGGTTTGCTAAGCTGACACATGGCGTAGATCATGTGTCTAAGGGAGGAATGTTAGATAAATGTTTTCCTGCAAAGCATGCAGACAGCTCTGCAGTGGCTAAGGCTTTGGTAACTGAAATTTTGTTTTGTTTTGTTGGGGGATCCCAAAGAGGATCTCATCAGACGATGGGTCCCACTTTGTGAACACAGCACTAACTGAGTTAGGGGAAATGCTAGGTTTTGACCTCAAAACACACTGTGCATACCATCCACAAAGGGGGGGCTATTGAAAGGGAAAATAGCACCCTAAAATCAAAACTGGCTAAATGTTGTGAGGAAACAGGTCTTAACTGGGTCAAGGCCCTACCTCTGGTTCTCATGCAAATGAGAATGAGACGTAGGAGTCGAAGTGGGCTGAGTCCTTTTGAGATTATGTTTGGGAGACCCCATATACAGGTCTCCAGGCCCCCAACCAACCGGGTTGACATCATTGTTGGAGCATGACATGTTGTCTTAGTGTAGGAAACTCTCCTCTGAATTCTCTCAAGTACAGGTACTGGTGAAATCAGCACTACCGGTTCCTGCAGAGGGGCTGCTCCATCCGCTGCAGCCAGGGGATTGGATCCTGGTTCGGGACTTCAGACGAAAGCACTGGAAACAGCGCAGGTGGCGAGGCCCTTTCCAGGTGCTCCTGACGACGCACACAGTGGTCAAGGTTGCTGAACTTGCCATGTGGATCCATGCGCTCCACTGTAAGCGGTTTCTGGGAGAACCGCCAACTGCTGCAGCCGAGGACGGGCCGGAGCATCGATCGACAGCGTAGACTGGACGACTGGACACCGGAGCTGGACACAGCTGTATCACGCACCTACACTCACAAGACTCACTGGTTGAAACCTAGCGGTGGTAACGACCCCAGTGACGTCTCATATACACTTATCCTTTGCCTGGTCACTGGCGAGTGACTGAAGACCCCCTGCCCCACACATACACTGATTCGACGACGATGGAGGTGATCAAAGGGTCAGCTGTCATCTGCATCACCCTCCTGTGCCTGTACATGTGGTACATGGACACATTCTATCAGGTATCTGATCCTTCACCACCGCATCACATTCCTGTTTGCACCCTGGTCTGTCGGAGGACAGCTAGGGTCAGAGGAGCTTCGGGGACGTCACGGACGTGACCTCCACCTCATTGATCACCACGACTAGCGATAACACATGGTGGCGAGTGACACGTGATCTGACACGACGTGTCACTAATCAGTCATGCTATGTGTGTAGTTTGATGCCACACAGCTCACATGAAGATACTCTGTTCGCTCCTTATCCTCTCTCGATCAATCACACACTATTGACAATGATAAAATGGACAGTGGCCGTCTGTCACGGCGTACCCCTGGCTGGGGTTGAGACCCAACGTGACCTTCCTTCAGAAATCCAAGAAATTTCTCTAGAGACACTAATATTACTATGGTACAGAAAAATGTTGGTTTTCGGCTCAGAGATCTGTCTAATCTTTTTTTCACTCCACAGTTTTGCTTCCATTCCCCAGTCACAGAACACACACGGTATAATTTGGGACACACATCTGGGTGTAACATTACTCTCAAGGTAGCATGCGAAAAAAGGGCTGATAAATTTACTTTTCTCCAGTTATAGTCCTTTACAATCTCACGGCATTACTAGGTACACCATCCCCACTGACACATTATGATGCTAAGACCTCATATTTTTATTTTATTTTATTTTATTTTATTTTTAATGTCATATAATGCCACCGTAGCTCTAACTCCTTCTGATTATGGGTATGGCTGTCCTACAGATATGGTGTGGACGTGTGGTCAACACTCTTATTTGTATTTCCCAGCATGATGGGCAGGTACATGTCACCTCTCTTATTTGGTTCCAGCTACCTCCAAATTGACCATCAGCCCAGTTATGTCACCGCCTCACACCCGTGTAAAACGGGATCAGATTTCAGGTGGCCATAAGTTTGTAATCAGTATTATTCCCATGTACGGCCCTGATTGTTTAGCTTGGTACATAGAAGAACTTTCTGTGGAGCTAGAGAATCTCACTGCGTCTGTTGAACAGGGGTTTAATGACCAGTGAGATGAAAGCTCTCCGCACTGTCGCATTACAGAATAGGGCACCTTTAGATCTCCTATTGGCCGAAAAGGGAGGTGTCTGTCATCTTAATGGCGACCAGTGTTGTACCTATGTACCTGATGTTTCCACAATCAGTTTGATCACCCTAGACGAGTCCTACATGAGGAAAACACTGCATACACTACAACAGGCTGGGATTTTTGGGGCTGGCTGCTGTCTGGGGGATGGAAGGCAATGTTGATGAAAATTATTGCTGTGATTTTTGGTGTGTTTGTATTACTCCTCGGATTATCCTGTTGCATCATTCCAATAATACGTTCAATGATTAGCAGTGTGATTGGTACTTTTAGTATGGTATAGCATGAAGTGATTGATGATGATGATGATGATTATGATTTTGATGACTTAGATGATCTTGATGATGATTTGATGGTGTATGAAGAAAGCAACGTGTAATTCTGTCAAATGAACAAAAATTGTGAAGCTGGAAATTACTGTTCTGACTGATGTCAAAAAGCAGATAGATCATGGGTGGATGTTTATAGTATTTTTTTTCATAGTATTTTGCTATTTGTCCTCCAATGTCAAACCTGATCTAAAAAGAAAAAAGACACAAAGTCTGGAAATTTGGCTACATATAATTTATCTGGAGAATATCTGGAGAAATATGGCTTAATTAGGTTGTCTTTGGGTTGATAATCATTTATAATCATTTATTGATACTCGTACGTAAATTTTATGTTTTTGCATGATTGATTCGGTTGAATAATCAAAAGGGAGGAAATGTGGTGGAAAAATTTACTTTTTATATTTTATACTCTTTATATTTTATACTGTTAGTACATCTTCTTTTAATGCTGAGTCATTATTCATTATGTGTGATGTTTACCACTCTGTAACACCCCCAACCCAGGAACAGAGTTCTTGCCTTGAGTTAAAACCCAAACACCTAAATGTCTGAATGTGTAGATAGAGAATGGCGCCTGCACTCCAGATTGGATCCAAGCAAGGTTAGAGTGGAGAGGTCATCATGACCTCTTCACGGAGCAGAGAAGGAGTAGTATGGGGTGGTACGATGTACGTAAGGAATGACATCATAGTTTGAGGGGGTTGGATTTGGTTCTATATAATCTTTAGTTTTCTCTTGTTTAATCAGACTTCACTTACAGAGTTTCTCTGTGACTGACTTCTCAATAAATGCATTTATTTATTTTAACTCTAACTTTCTCTCCGCCTCTTTGTGTGTGGGTTATCAGTTGAACATTTCCATAACAATCTCAATATTGACCCTGTCTTAGACTGGTCGAATCCCTAAAGTCTGACTAAGTTTTCTATGTCCAAATCTATTTCTGACTTTATGCATCAGAATAGATTTGCAGACCCTTGGTGGTTTTATAATCCCATCACCAAAGCATATTAATTTTTTTCTCAGGTACATGGATTGTTTTCGCATATTATTATTATTTTTATTTTTATTTCTTTTTTTTTTTTTTTTTTTTTGTGGATGGTTCTCTTATTCCCAAAGTAGCTGGGTGCTTCTATGAAACTGGTACCTAAAAATAAGACATGGGGGCTAAAATTTCAAACCAGATGTAAACCAATGTTATGAAGCAAGTTTGGAAGCACTTTGAGTCTATTTTAAAAATAAATATTTACTGAGAGAAAAGAGAAACTATTTTTCAGATAAAACACATCTTTATATCATTTTACATCATATTTAATACAAAAAACTGTCATGTCGGCTCCCAGACTGTGTCTGGATTTGTCTGTCATTTATGTTGTCTGTCATTTACGTTGTCTGTCATTTCCTGTTTTATTTTGTTAAGTTTCCCTCATGTGTCATGTCTGGTGTCTTTACTTCCCTTCCTTGATTGTTTCATCTGTGCTGATGACCTGACTCCACCCTGATGTGTTCCACCTGTGTCCAATAGTCTTCCCGCCCTCTTGTGTATTTAAAGCCTGTGTCTTCCCCCGTTTGTTTGCCAGTTTGTGTTCTACACTCGTGTGCTCACTTACCAGCGTTTTGGATCCTGTCAGTCTGTCTGCCTGTTGTGACCCGTTTCGTCTTTCGACCACCGATTCTGCCCGTTCCTGTTTTTGCCTGCTCGTCTATGACCTGGTTTGTTTACCCGACTCCGATTCTGCCTACTCCCTTTCAAGGTTATAATAGTTTTGGATTTTTAATTATAGTTTAGTTTTAATTAGTTTTGACTTTTTTTTCTCTTATTCAGTTAGTTTTAATTAGTTTTTAGAGCAGGTTTGTTAGTTTTTATTAGTTATCGTTTTTTTCTGAATGCTTAGTTTTAGTTTAGTTTAGTTTTAGTATTAGTTTTAGTTATTTCATATATTTTATCTTCCTCATCATCCTATTCAAAGAAATTAGTGAGGCACAGATATGGGTTACCCTGGACACTTTATTTGGGGGTCGGGTTAGGGCGGCTCATGGACTGAGCAGAGACACAATGTACCGTACAATGTATAAATTCCCTATAGCAGGTTGAGGGGGGGTGCAATCCATACACAACGTCACTTACGTGAAACAATGCGAAGATGTGCAAAGCATGAGAGGAGATGCACAAAGCAGCCAGCAGTTAAAGCAGATAGAAACATATATAACCAGCTAACCAGCAGTTAAAGCAGATAGAAACATATATAAACCAGCTAAACCGGCAGTTAAAGCAGATAGAAACATATATTAACCAGCAGTTAAAGCAGATAGAAACATATATAACCAGCTAACCAGCAGTTAAAGCAGATAGAAACATATATAACCAGCTAACCAGCAGTTAAAGCAGATAGAAACATATATAAACCAGCTAACCAGCAGTTAAAGCAGATAGAAACATATATAAACCAGCTAACCAGCAGTTAAAGCAGATAGAAACATATATAAACCAGCTAACCAGCAGTTAAACCAGACAGAAACATATATAAACCAGCTAACCAGCAGTTAAACCAGATAGAAACATATATAAACCAGCTAACCAGCAGTTAAAGCAGATAGGAACATATTATAAACCAGCTAACCAGCAGTTAAAGCAGATAGAAACACATATAAACCAGCTAACCAGCAGTTAAAGCAGATAGAAACATATATAAACCAGCTAACCAGCAGTTAAAGCAGATAGGAACATATATAAACCAGCTAACCAGCAGTTAAAGCAGACAGAAACATATATAAACCAGCTAACCAGCAGTTAAAGCAGATAGGAACATATATAAACCAGCTAACCAGCAGTTAAAGCAGATAGAAACATATATAAACCACTTATAAACATATATAACCCAGTTCCTCATCAGTAAACCACACCTTAGCAGATCTCTCATATCTTAATCATCTCCAGTTCCATTATTAGCCAACTTTGCTTCAGTTCAGTTCAGCTAGCTGTAGCTAGTAACATCAAACGTTTTTAACATTCTAACAGGTTCCATACCTCTGTAATTGGATTACTTTTCCTCCTCCTCTTTTCTCCTCTTCTAAACTGTGCAGTTCAGGGCTTGGAAGGCCTTTTCATGGTGATAAACTCTCCAGTTTTAACCTGGATGCTAGTCCTGTTTGTCCTTTAGCTCTGCTCTGTCTCTGTCACTCACGCGCGCACACGGTACGCCAAAAAAAAAAAAAACCCGACCCATGTGTCACTCCAGTAAACCCCAGACAGGACTGTGCTGCTGTGTCCCAGCTTTAGTCTGTATGTTCCAGGTAGAGTGGGGACCAGAAGACCACTGGAAACCACCAGTGAACAGACATGACAGACTGTGTAGTGTCGTATGGTGTCACCAGCTCAAACTGCTGGAGCCAAAGAAATGAATTTCATATCAATCCGACATTGACAAAGACGAAAACGAAGGGAATTGTATCCATAATATTTATACGCTTTAGTTAATTTTGTAAGTTCACAAAACAGTTTCAGTTAGTTATCGTTTTTTCTTTTAATTAGAGTTTTTATTAATTTCAGTTAACGAAAATGTTTTTTCAATTTTAGTTTTCGTCATTTCGTTCGTTTTCGTTAACGATAATAACCTTGCTCCCTTTGGTACCTCAGCCTCCACTGACCATGAGTTTTTGCCTGTCCCTCATGTACCGTTGCCTTATGATCTGCTCTCCCGTGTATGACCTGGTCTGTTTTTTGACCTCCCTTTGTTTGTTCCTAGTCGGGGTTCCGTTGGGTTTTTCCCGGCTCGGCCACGCTGGTCATCAGCTGTTTCAACTCACGGCCCAGATGTCAAGACCCGGACACAGCGTCATCACAGATTCACTAATTATTCTGTGTTGTGTCTTCTTTTTTGTTAGTGTTCAATAAACACCCTCGAACTCACGTCAGTCTTTCGGTCTTGCAATTGGGTTCAGCCTCTGTACTAGTCCCATTACAAAATCTGCATGTAACATGGTCAAAAGGACACACAAATTATGTGCTAGTATCTTTTTTAAATATCTCTTTATTCTCTCACAGGTGCATTTTGGGAATTGAACTAATTATGCAAGGCAGAGTTTTTCATAAAAATGACCACTGTTACAAAATCATTCGTGATTTATATGTGTTTAAATGGGCGGGTTCTGCATGTAACGCAAGTGGACACAATGGGTTGCATACAAAACCTGGAATGAGACTCCCAGTTAATTAAAAACCTGCATGTCTGGGTTAGAGAAAAACACTGGGATCGACACATTTAATACAGTGTCTTTTTTTTTTTATAGTGCTATATGAGACCGTTTCAAGCCATGTGGTCTAGCTAAAATGCACTGACACCTAGGTAGCTTTTTATGTCCCAATAATGGTCGTAATTTTGGCCCCAATATTATAAAAAAATTCATTAATTTTGGGATGGCTCATAGCAAGAGAATAATTTTTGGCATTTTTCTGAGGTCATCATTAGGTACATCCTGGGAGGAAATATGTCTAAATTTCTTTTTTATTAAAAAAAAAACAACAAAAGCTGGCAAATTGTCAGATACCAAAATGTACCCAGTTTCATAGAAGCGCCCAGGTTTATCTGAGTATCACTCAGTTATTTTGAACTATGTACCCCTTAATGTTGATGTTTTTGCATGACATTCTTTGTTTTAAACAAGACAGAGTTGAGTTCCGTTTCTTTTCTTTTCACTTTGCTTTTCCACACATACACACATACAGATGAAAAAGTCAATGAACAAACATTTGTAAAAATAACCACACCCCCAGCAGGTAAGTCATTCATGGAAAACAGCAGCGGGACTGTCAGAAAGGTGCTCTGGTTTTATGCACCTGGATAGCTGCAACACACTCCCAGCCGATGAGAGTGACTCCAGTTAATTCATCACTAAAAAAGTTCAAGAGGACAAACCAATTGTACTGGTCTTCTCAGAGTAGTCCTAAAAGGAAGCATAACAGCCCTTACCAAAAAAAAAAGTATGTTCAAGTGTACTTCAAGTATACTTTGTTTAAACTAAAAATAATAGAGTATGCTTTTAGTTTACTTTCTATGCACTTATCAGAGATATACTTAACAAAGTTAATGTAAAGTATACTTGGCTTGTACTAAAAATTATACTAAAAGTCTAAATATATTTTACCTATACTTTCACCTAAACTTAAACTTTTGATTAAGATATACTTAAGTATGTATTTATGCCTTAGGTTTAAGTATACTTGACTTCTACTTATGCTTATCCTTTTGAGAGAAGTTTATTATATTTTCACACATACTGGTTTCTTTGTGGTATACCGTAAGATATTTTATATCCTATCGTGTGGCAACAGGTCAGGTGCTGAAGAGTGAGCAGTGGTGTAAGTGAACCTGATTTGCATGTAAAGTGTTATGAACTCACACAGAGACAAACGTTTGTCTGATGTGTATGTGAAATCAAAAATGACAATTTTTGTTATACTGGCATAACATATGTTTGTTTAAAAAAAAAAAAAAAAAGTACAATTTAAGTACCCCCAAATTAATACTGATACCAACAGTACCCAAATTCTTTGTGGAACACATAATGTGAGGATGGTAACATTATGGGAGCCTGGGAACATTATGGTAAACATTTCCAGCAACTTAGTAAGTGTTTCACCGGTTAAACTGCGTCGCAGCAGATAGGACATCAGCATCAGTAACCTCTCTCCTTTTGAAAGTGGAGCACCAGGATACAAGTGGGGGGGGGGCTTAATATCAAATACCACATTAGCCCTGATTTTCTGATGCTACAAGATGTTCTAAGCCCTCCTGTGTAATTTTTTTTGAAATTTTGGTCCAAACCCCACCCCGAAAATTACTTTTTTAACTCTGAAAATCGCAACTTTCACAGCTTCTCCTGTCTTTTGTCCAGCGCAATGTATAAATATGTTCATGATGGGCCATTTAATGATCTTGTCAATGCCATATTGTATCGTAAAAGTACTTTGCACTATGAAAAGTCTAATGTAAAGGTCATGTTGTAGGTTAAAGGTCACCAAAATGCCTAGTTTTTTCAAAAATTCATACCATTCCGACATTTTATCAAATATGTCCTAAGTTCTCTTCCCTCTAGTTTCCTGGTGGGATCCCCCAAGGCCTTTGGCCCTTTCGAAGCGACATTACAGACTAAATATTGCAACATGTACATTCCATTTGAATTTGCCACCATTAGTGTGGCGGGAAACACTAGCACACATTTTGGTGGGAATCACTAACACTTCATTTATCCTTTCATTTTCTGAACCCGCTTTATCCTTATTAGGGTCACGGGGGTCGCTTGGAGCCTATCTCAGCTACTGATGGGCGAACGCGGGGTTCACCCTGTACATGTGACCAGTTCATCTCAAGACTGACATATAGAGACAAACAATCACTCTCACATTCACACGTATGGGCAATTTAAATTAACCAATCAGTGCATGGTGGAACCCACACAGACACGGGGAGAACATGCAAACTCCACACAGAAAGGTCCCACCGCCATCGACTGGTGTTGGAATCGAACCCAGGACCTTCTGTCTGTGAGACACCAGTGTTGTTCCTCGATTTCTCCGTCAATTTTATCCAAACATTCTTCTTTTAACAACAGCCGTTCCAAAAGCTCCTCGTGCAAATCAGAATCCGTTGCTTCTTTACTCAAGTTCATTATCCACTTTATTTAGTATTTTGTTTGTAGAAGCACGGACTGAAGCTCTTTTCTTTCTTAGACAGTCAGCCATTCTTATTTTCTGTCTTCATTCTTGACATACATCTAATAAAACTTTTCATCTTGTCATTTCTCCATTCCCAGGTTTCGGCACCAACTTTTGCATGACATTCTTTGTTTTAAAGAAGACAGAGTTGAGTTCCGTTTCTGTTCTTTTTACCTTTCTTTTCCACACATACAGATGAAAAAGTCAATGATCAAACATTTGTAGAATTAACCACGCCCCCAGCAGGTAAGTCATTCATGGAAAACAGCTGCGGGGCTGCCAGAAAGGTGCGCTGGTTTTATGCACCTGGATAGCTGCAACAGATGTCAAACTTATGAGCCAGCCTTCTTTTCCTCACCCTAGAGGTTTATCTCTTTGCTACTTTCAGATGAGACGTTTAATGGTTTCATTACTTCTACTGTTGATGAATATATAACCTTCAATAAAAATGATACTGTCTCATTTTCGTTTCTGTGGGTCTCCCTTAAAACATATTTGCACAGACAAATTATTTCATACTCTGCTCATACCAACAGAGACTACAAAACAAGACTTCAAGACCTGATATCAAAGTTCTGTGACATAGGCACATTCTACTCAACTACTAGTTTGCAAAAAAAGCGACTTGATTTTCAGACTGAATTTGATTAGCTTCCAATAACTGATGCTGAGTGCCTTCTGTTCCGCTCTTGTGCAACTTATATAAACATGGTGATTAGCCGAGTAGGCTTTTGGACCACCAACTAAAATGGCAGGCTACTTCTCGATTGAGCAATTTAGGGTTCAGTGTCTTGCCCAACGACACTTTGACATGTGAACAGTCGGAGGCAGGATTTGAACCGCCGACTGGTCATTGGATGACCAGCTCTACCAACTGAGCCACAGTCACGCCGGATTTGATTGTTTTATAGTTTGCCTCAAGCCAGCATTCACACAAATGATATTTCCTCTAGTTATTTTACTTTATCACAGGGCACAAAACAGGGATGTCCCTTGTCTCCCTTACTTGTTGCTCTAGCCCTTATCTGAAAGATAGGGACTATTTTGTGTCAGAACAGAACGATAAAACCTAGTGTGTGGAGTGATGGGTTTTAGTTTATAAAAATAGAATCCAGAGCAGCCACAGCGACTGCGGCTACATAACCTGAGTTTATATATTAATTTAAAATATGAAGAGAGAAAAATGAAGTGTGGAGTTTCCCGAGGCTCCGTTCTGGGACTTATTTTATTTAATACGTACTTGCTTCCACTGGCTCAGATCATAAGACACAACAAAATAAGCTATCACAACTAAGCCAATGACACACAGTTTCATATCTGAGTGTCATCAAGTGACCATGGTCCCATACAGATCCTGGGTAAATGTATAGAGCAAATAAATGAATGGATGTGCCACAATTACCTTCAGCTGAACATGGACAAAACAGAGGTAAGTTGTTTATGGACCAAAAGAAGAGTGATCAAAAGTCATCACAGAGCTTCAGTTATTACAACTAACAAATGTTTAGTTCTCATATTTCTGATGAAAGTCTGACCAATCATTTTATTTGGTCCGAATAAAATAATTGGCAGAGCCTGGCTGAGCCTCCTGTCAGTCATCCACCGCATCCGATACTGGTGTCTCTGAATCTGACGTTTCACTTGCGCTGCTCCTCTTGACACTAACCGCAGTGTCCTGTCTAGGGCGGTGAATGTATAGAACTCAAATGCACGGTGTGGAAGGGAAAAAAACTAATTTATTAACAGAAACAACAACCAAGGGGAACAAACAGAAAAAATCCAGCTGCAGCAGTCAGAGTCCAGTGAATGAAGGATGGAAATGAAGTCCGGGAGTCGGGTGTACTTGACTCCACAGACTCGTCCACCCAAAGCCTAATTATTACATCTGTGGGACTCTGTGTACATATACATGGTGTCACACAATGTAGGATGATGTAGGATGATAAATGTATGGACTATGAAACCTCAAATGTCCACGGACAGTGGCGGTGTCCATGCCGCTCACTGTATGGCCCACTCTGCCCAGGTGATGAGGTGCAGTAAAAGCAATGACCCAGCACTGCACAGACCAGACCCTTAAATACAGGGTCTCCTAATGAAACAGGAGCCGCTGCTGTGCAGCAGGTGGATGATGTGTCTAGTTGTTGGGGGAGGGATCCGTGGCCACGCCAAAGGAGATCATACCTCTGCCTCTACCTCCACTTCCATCGTGTGCATCAGGTGAGAGGAAGGAAGCATCAGAGATCAGGCAGGGGGAGCGGGCAGGACTTTGGAGGGAAGTGGGTGTTTCATGTTCAAATTTTTACAAAGTGCTGTCAGACATGCCACATTGGTAGGTATAGCTTTAAAACCATTACGAAGACAGCTTACTACCACCTGAAGAATATCCTTAGGCTTAAGGACTTATGTCTCATTAAGACCTGGAAAAAGTGGTTAATACATTCATCTTCAGTTGATTAGATTACTGTAACGGTGTCTTTCCAGGTCTGACTAAAAAGTCCATCAAACAACTGCAGCTGATCCAAAATGCTGCTGCTCAAGTCCACTAGAACCAAAAAAGTTGACCACATCACACCAGTTCTGAGATCTTTAAAGTGGCTTCTTGTCTCTCAGTGGATAGACTATAAAATACTTTTGTTAGTTTATGAAGCTCTGAATGGTTCAGGGCCCAAATACATCAGTGACCACTCTCACATTGTCCATCCAGTGCAAATTTTAGTTATTTTGTTTTTATAGAGGCTTGTTTGGGTGTTGCTGCTGTCTGTGTGCTTCCTGGGCGGAGCTGTGGCTCAGCAACTTTTGTGAAGATTTGGATTACATCCTGTGATAATCATAGTAAATTCAACATTTATAGAGTAACCACAACCCTTAAATACATAACTATCCAATTTCATGATAGCGTAGATATATCTATGATGTTATATTCACAAAAAAATTTAATTAGAATTTTTTAATGAGCTCAAAATACTCGCACAGTGCTAATTAAAAAAAAAAAAACAGAACAGCATGTCAGACTGAGCATGTCCTATTCACTGACCTAAATAGGTTCCTGAATTAATAATGAACTTCCTGTGACAGCAGCTGGTGAGTGCAGGGACACAACAGACAACCTTGGCTGGAAGGTGCCTCTATGTGCATGTGTGTGGTGTGTGATGTTGGGGGAGGGGTGGGTGTCCTAAGAGTAAATGTATGAACCATAAAAACAGATGAGAAGGAAGTGTCAAACAGAATTAGTCTGGCCTGACTTTTGGCCATACCTCAAGGACATTTTATGAACGAAATTTATGTAACATTATAAATATACAGGTGGGGGTTCCCAAACTTTGTGTACTTGGATCTGAAGGTATGAAGACCCCAAATTGTCATGCGTTGATGTTTATGTTGATTTAGTTTTGGGTTTTTGTCTCTTCCTGTTTTATTTTGGTGATGGTGGTCGCCTTCCTGTTTTGTCTGCACTCTGTCAATCTTGTCTTTGTCTTCCCTAATCCCATCATTGCCTTCACCTGGTGTTCCTCCTGTGATTGTCCACACCGGTTTGTGATCCCTGCCTTCCCTATATATTTCTCCTCGCTCCCTTTGTCTCTTGTCAGTGCATCGTGTCTGTGTCCATGAGAAGAATCCCTCTTGTTAAGTATGTTGAATCTTGATCCATGTGTTTTGTATATCAGGTTTTTAGTTTAGTATAGAGCATGTTGTGCTTCTCCTTTTGTTCATTAGGTTTTTTAGTAGTTCATTATGAGCAAGTTGTGCTTCTTCCCTTTGTTCATCCGTTTTGCCTTTTTGTATTTTTGTTAAAATAAATCCTTTTTACCACTGCCCCTTGAGAGACTTGTGCATTTGGGTCCACGCCAAGTGTCATGCCATAACACAAATCCAATCTCATGGGACCTTATTTGGTAAAATCTATATCATAGTCAATGGTGCAAGACATGTAATATTTAGATTGTCTTTGAATTCTGCCATTATTTGCACAAATGATGTTTGTCAATTTAACAGATAACTATACAAATGAAGAATGTTGCAGAGGTGATGTAATTGTAACCTTCTGTATTTGAAATCTGTTCAGAGTTGCTGTGCAGTTTCATAATGATCAGACTGTAGCGATATTCACCTCTTTTAATAGTTTTTCAAACCTCCCCCGAAGAACAAGGGGAACTATGCCAGTTAACAGCTGTTTTGGTGTTTGTCATTACCACACAAAACACTGTGTCACTGGGATATCCTTACATCAAACCGTGGCTTTACCTCATAAACTATGTTTTAAATTGACAAACAACACATGTGTAAATGGTGGCACAAACAGGATCAAGATCACAGTGAAATAGGCAATAATTTAGCTCCCAAGGAGTTACACAAGGCTGTAAGAAGACTCTGGTCATGAACTGCTCTGCTAGTTATCCTGCCTTCACGTGCCATGGGAATTATGGTAAATAATAGTTATTAACTCGGAAATTGCACATGTTGTATTTTCTACTGGAGAACTACTGGAGAAAAAATTTTGATACACAAGCTGCTGCGATGAAAATAACCTTTGAACTTTTAAACACTGCGCAGAGCAACGAGGGATTAATCACAACTAATAAACAATGGTCTTATTAATGTTCTGCTGATGATTTTGCACATCATCAGCTAACAGCAGCTTGCCAAAAAAAAAACAATGCTGTTTCAGATCAATTAACGCATCCAAAACTTTTTACCCAAGTAACAGGTCATGATAAATTGCGTGTCAGCCATTTTTCATTTTGCTACAACAAAAGCACTTGGACACACTGCACTTGTAATTTCAAATTCACTAGTGGAAAGGGTCCTCTTTCCAATAGCACATGAAGGTAGCATTAATTACAGTTATTGGTGTAATTTAGCTGCTTTAGCACATGTTAGGGTTGATTTGCATTAAATTATATGGTCTGTAAGCTAGTCTGCTACTACAATCAGACATCTGCAAAGCTGACATTGACACTGTTACCAAACTAGATACTTTTCATTAACAATGCTTTGCAGAAATTAGTTTTCACTTTGAAGACTTATTTCTGTGTGTATACTGCCGCTTAATGGAAATACTGAACCCAGGACCTCATACATGTGAGGCTGCACTCTATCACAGACTACATCACTTTTGTTGTAGCTCATATCAGACAGACGCACAGTCATGTATTCACACATACATCATGCAATCCACACTTTTTCACATGACATCCACTCTTTTTATCTTTGTAGTGAAGTCTAAAAATAAGCACCACTTGTGTGATTGTGGTGAAATATACGATAAAGGTGGTGCATGAGAAGCCAGAGGCCCTGGATGTGTTACATGGGAAGTAAATACAACAAGATGAGACAAGACAGAAAGTCAGGACTGTGTTTCGTGCAGCTCGGGGAGAATCTTGCAATACAGTAAAGAATTACTCGGAACATGATGGGTCACTTTTGGGTCACTTTAGCCAGTCCCCAAGCCCGGATAATGGAAGAGGATGGGAATTGGGGCATAAAAAACCCAAGAATGAACAGAGAATTGTTCATTTGTACTTCTAAACATATTTCGGATGTTTTTATACTCATTTTTTGGGGAAGGTGAAGTTGGTTCCAGATCTCAGAACCAGTTACATTTATGGAACCAGTTCCATTTACGGATCTCGGAACCAGTTTAGAGATCCATTAACAGAACCAGTTTTGTTTACAGAACTCAAAACCAAGGCGTGGTCCAAGCTCCAAGCCCCAGCTTTGCCCCGCATCAAGCTGTGCTCCAAGCCCCAAGCCCCAGCTCCTGCTGGGCTTGTAGGTGCACTATGCCACACTGACCCGAGACACCAAGCCACAGTATGGATCTCCAAGCTCCAGGCTCTCCATCAGCTCCTAGTGATGTTTAACTTAAACAGACCTCAGATTCAATTCCTGTAATGATCTGAGCATGGAAACTGAACTCAATTGCAAGACGCGGAGACAGACGTAAAAGTTCACTGTGTTTATTAAACACAATAATAAATGACAATTCACAGACAGAATTAATAAGAAGATCCTTAAAGACAATGTGTCCCGGACTCTTCACAGGATCCAGAGACGGGAATGGAGATTGGGCTTCACCGCCCAGACCAGTAACACACGTCGGTAACCCAACTAGGGAAAAACAAAGAATTGTCAGAGTCCAAACCAGGTCATACACGGGAAAGCAAACGGATAGGCAACAGGACATTAGGAACAGGCAGGCTCATGTACCAGTAAATCAGGCTGAAGGTCGAACACACGTAGAATCAGTTGGAGGCAGAGGCACAGACAAGGGTTGGGCAAAAAGGCAGGAGTCAAAACGCAATCCAGGTCAAAAACAGGCAAACGAACAGGATCAAAAAACACTGGTAAGTATCACACAGAGGTAGAATACGAACTGGCACAGGATAAAGGGAAACACAGGGCTTAAATACACAAGAGGAGGAGGAGAAAATGAGACACAGGTGTAGCAAATCAGGGTGGGGAAAGGTAATCACACAGGTGGGAGTAATGGGGAACACGAAGCAAAGACACCAGACATGACACATGAGGAGGACTTAAAATAAGACAGGAAATGATAGACAACACAGACAAAACCAGACTAACGTCTGGAGGCTGATGTGACAGTACCCCCCCGTCTAGGGGAGGCACCAGATGGCCCAGGGACGTCAGGGTGGCATTGGTGGAAGTCCCGGATCAGGTCAGGGTCCAGAATGTCGGAGGTGGGTACCCAGGAACGTTCCTCGGGACCATAGCCCTCCCAGTCAACGAGGTACTGGAAACCCCTCTCCCGACGACGGGCCACTAGGAGTCGACGGACAGTGTAGGCTGGGTCACCATTGATGAGCCGGGGAGGCGGCGGTGGCTGGGTGGGCGGGACTAACCGGCTCTCCTTAGCCAGTTTCACTTGGCTTACATGAAACGTGGGGTGAATCTTCATAGTCCTTGGCAATTTCAAACGAACCGAAACAGGGTTAATAACTTTGGAAATAGGAAATGGGCCCACGAACCTGGGAGCCAGCTAACGGCTCTCCACCCTCAGGGGAAGATGGCGCGTCGATAGCCACACGCGCTGGTTACACTGGTATACTGGTGCAGGGGTTCTGTGACGATCCGCAGCCATCTTGTATTGTCCGGATGACTTCAAAAGGGCATGTCTGGCCCGAATCCAGGTCCTCTTGCACCACCAAAGGAGAGCCAGGGCCGAGGGAACACTGACCTCCTTCTCCAAGGAGGGGAACGGGGGGCGCTGATACCCACATACAACATGGAAGGGTGACAAACCAGAAGAAGCACATGGTAGCAAGTTATGGGCAAATTCTACCCATATCAACTGGCGACTCCATAAAGCTGGGTTATGGGAGCCCAACACACGAAGACCAGCTTTCAACACCTGATTAACCTGCTCCGTCTGTCCGTTAGTCTGTGGATGATATCCAGAAGAGAGACTGACAGATGCCCCTATGAGGGCACAGAAAGCACGCCAGAAGTGTGCTACAAACTGAGGTCCCCTATCGGAAACAATGTCCTTAGGGAACCCGTGCAATCTACAAACGTTGTGCAGAACCGCCTCTTCCGTCTCCTTGGCAGAGAGGAGTTTAGGTAGAACTACAAAGTGAGCCATCTTAGAAAATCTATCCACAATAGTAAGAACTGTGGTGTTACCATCAGATGGGGGCAGGCCCGTCACAAAGTCCAAAGAGATGTCAGACCAGGGTCTTCTGGGAATCGGTAGGGGGCGTAGCTGACCGGCAGGAGCTCTGTTAGACGTCTTGCATGCCACACAGGTGGGACAAGCAGCCACGTACTCCGCCACCTCCTTCTCCATTACCGGCCCACCAAAACCATTGTTTGATCACAAACAAAGCTCGTTGAACTCCCGGGTGACATGCCATCCTGGAGGTGTGGGCCCAGTGGATAACCTGTGGACGGAGGCTGACAGGGACAAATAACCGGTCTCGTGGTACACCATCCGGGACGTCACAATCTCTGAGAGCATCAATGACCAACTTCTCAATGGCCCACTGAAAAGCACCCAGTACACATGACCCCGGTAAAATGGATTCAGGTTCCATGTCAGGCTTATTAGGCATGAAAATTCTGGAAAGAGCATCTGGCTTACCATTCTTGAAACCGGGCCGATTGGACAGGGAGAAGTTGAAACGGGTGAAGAAGAAAGCCCACCTGGTCTGACAAGAGTTGAGCCGCTTGGCGGACCGCAGATACTCAAGGTTCTTATGGTCGGTCCAGATCAGGAACGGGATTTCAGTCCCTTCGAGCCAATGCCACCACTCCTCCAGAGCCACCTTGATGGCTAACGATTCACAGTTGCCGATGTCGTAGTTTCTCTCGGCCTTGGACAGTTTCCTTGAGAGAAAGGCACAAAGGTGGAGCTTGTTATCCCTCAGAGAACACTGAGAGATGACCGCTCCCACCCCCAAATCTGAGGCGTCAACCTCCACCACGAACTGTAGAGCAAGATCAGGGACAGAAAGGATGGGAGCTGATGTGAAGGCCCCCTTAAGGTGCTTAAACACTGCCTCGGCTTCCGGACTCCATCTGAACACAGACTTAGGAGACATGAGACAATGCAAAGGGACAGCCACACTGCTGAACCCCCAAATGAACTTTCTATAAAAATTAGCAAATCCCAAAAATCTTTGAACCTCCTTACGTGAGGTGGGAGTGGGCCAATCCCTAACCGCACTGACCTTTTCAGGGTCCATCTGGACACTCTCCTCAGCGATGATGAAGCCGAGGAAGGAGACAGATGAGCGATGAAATTCACATTTCTCAGCCTTCACATTAAAGTTGGTTCTGGAGAACTCTTTGGAGAACTTGACGAACATGCTGGACATGAGAAGCTTCATCAGGCGAAAAAATCAGAATATCATCAAGATAGACAAACACAAATACATTAAGCATGTCCCGCAGGACATCATTAACCAGAGCTTGGAATACTGCGGGAGCATTAGTCAGCCCAAATTGCATTACTAAATACTCAAAATGGCTACTCAAAAACGCCGTCTTCCACTCATCACCTTCTCTGATCCTTACTAGGTGGTAGGCGTTCCGGAGGTCCAACTTCGTGAAAATTTTAGTGCCATGTAATAATTCAAATGCGGACGACATCAGAGGCAATGGGTACCTATTACGGACCGTAATCTCATTAAGTCCTCGGTAGTCAATGCATGGCTTCAGTGTCTTGTCTTTCTTGTCCACGAAGAAGAAACCCGTGCTGGCAGGAGACAAAGATGGTTGGATAAGCCTGCCGCCAGCGACTCTTCGATGTATTTCTTCATGGCCGCTGTTTCGGGGCCGGACAGGGAATACAGCCTCCCCTTGGGAGGGCAGGTTCCTGGACGAAGTTCAATTGCAGTCGTATGTTCTGTGCGGAGGTAAAGCAGTGGCACGTGATTTGTTAAACACTTGTTTCAGGTCATGATAGCATTCAGGTACCTTGTTCAGGGCAGGAAAATCCGTTTCATGCTCCTCCAGTGTGCGGACGGGTGCCACTGTTACCTGGGTAGGCTCAGACGACGGAACAGGGCTACTGACTATCCCACAATGGGAAACACACCCCTCTCCCCAGGACTGGATCTCCCCTGTGTTCCAGTCAATACGAGGATTATGGAGCTGAAGCCAGGGGTGACCTAGTATGAGGGGATGAGAGTCAGACTGGTAGACATGAAAATACAGTTCTTCAGAATGGCCATCCGAGAACCGGATGGTCACAGGTCGGGTACGGTGGGTTACATGACAAATTATACAATCATCCAGAGCACGAGCCTCCAATGGACGTTCAGTTCAGTTTCTGGGCTAGGTTAACATCCATCAGGTTGGCGTCCGAACCGGAGTCTATCAGGACGGGATGCTGTAAAGACATGAATTCAGAGCAGAGGTAAACAAGAGGTTGCAGACGTGAGGAGTTAGACACACAGACAGTGCGACTCAGTAATCTGCCTTCTCCTGACACTGCCTTGGGTTTGAGCAGGCAGTTAACTACTCTATGTCCCTCCTGCCCACAATACAGGCAGAGTTCTGCTGATAGATGGCGCCGGTGTTCCTCCGCAAACAGACGAGTTCTGCCCAACTGCATGGGCTCCTCATTAGAGGTATTACCAGATTCGACTACTGGAAGGGAAAGCTTATCATGTGGATTACTCACAGCAGATGATGTGGACGGGTGGACCCATGGTGATTCTGATTGCCACACTGACATTTGGTCTGAGACCCGGATAGCCCAGATGACGTCCTTCAACGATTTGAGCTCCTGTTGGAGCGCCATCTCACGTCCGATGGAGCGGCTAAGGCCGTTCTGGAACGCCGTTATCAAAGCTTGATCCTGACTCCACTGCCAAACAATCGAAATTCACACACATACTGTCTTATGGGGCGCCCACCCTGTCTCAGCCTCATTAATTGTTGACCAGCCTGTGGACCCTGAACAGGATGGTCATAAACTCTCTTTAGCTCGGTCACCAGGCTGTCAAATGAATGGATGACAGGTGACTCCTTTTCATACAGGGCGTTGAAATAACTCAATGGAGGTCCTTCCAACAAACTAGCCACGTACGCCATCTTAGCTGAGTCACAAGAAAAGCGCCGTGGCTGTGGGTCAAAAATCAGCTGAACCTGAATGAAAAAATTTCTGCAGGTGTCCGGGTTATCTGAGTACTTAGAGGGAGGTGGAATGTTTGGCTCCTCCAGGACCCTCCCAGGCGGGCCTGCAGCCACGGGTTCGACCGGTGGGGAGGTAGCAGTAGCCTGGGTACTGGCGAGCTGTGAGACCTGAGTAGACAGCTGATTCATTTTATCCAACAGGGAGAGTAAAACCTGTTAATGTCCTCCCAGGAGCTGCCCTTGGGACCGAATGGCTTCCCGGACCTGGTCTAGGTCTGCTGGGTGCATTGCAAGGCCAGTTCGTACTGTAATGATCTGAGTATGGAAACTGAACCCAATTGCAAGACCCGGAGACAGACGAAAAAGTTCACTGTGTTTATTAAACACAATAATAAATGACAATTCACAGACAGAATTAATAAGCAGATCCTTGAAGACAATGTGTCCCGGACTCTTCACAGGAGCCAGAGACAGGAACGGAGATTGGGCTTCACCGCAGAGAGCGGTAAATCGCGTCGGTAACCCAACTAGGGAAAAACAAAGAATTGTCAGAGTCCAAACCAGGTCATACACGGGAAAGCAAACGGATGGGCAACAGGACATTAGGAACAGGCAGGCTCACGTACCAGTATATCAGGCTGACGGCCGAACACACGTAGAATCAGTTGGAGGCAGAGGCACAGACAAGGGTTGGGCAAGAAGGCAGGAGTCAAAAACGCAATCCGGGTCAAAAACAGGCAAACAGACAAACAGGATCCAAAAACACTGGCAAGTCTCACACAGAGGTAGAATACGAACTGGCACAGGATAAAGGGAAACACAGGGCTTAAATACACAAGAGGAGGAGGAGAAAACGAGACACAGGTGTAGCAAATCAGGGCGGGGAAAGGTAATCACACAGGTGGGAGTAATGGGGAACAGGAAGCAAAGACACCAGACATGACACATGAGGAGGACTTAACAAAATAAGACAGGAAATGACAGACAAAACCAGACTAACGTCTGGAGGCTGATGTGACAGTTCCGAGTACACTCCAAGCCATGGTTTCTGGGGCACAAAGCCAGCACCGAGCCTTGGCACCCTGGGGTGCCAGGGGACCAAATATACAGACTCACAGAGCCCAGGTTGTGTGCCGGACAGCACTGGCTGTGCACTCATCAGAACCAGCTGTTAAACATAGCTGGGAGCTGATGGAGCTGTACTCAGAACTGAAGCCTTACTCAGAACTGGATTCGAGGTTCATTTAAGTTAAACGTAGCCGGGAGCTGATGGAGAGGTTGGAGATCCATACTGTGGCTTGGTGTCCCAGGTCACTATGGCCTAGTGCACCTACAAGCCCGGCAAAAGCTGGAGCTTGGAGCTTGGAGCATGGCTTGAGGTGGGTGTGAAGCCAGGGCTCGGAGCTTGGAGCACGGCTTGGTTCTGAGTTCTCTAAATGAACCCGGTTCAGTTTAAGGATCTCAAAACTGGTTCAGACATCTGTAAACATAACTGGTTCTGAGATCCGTAAAAAGTTCTCAAAACTGGTTTCGAGAATGGAACCAATGTCACTCTGCCCACTTTTTGTCTCTGCAAAGATGTTATTCCTCTTCCCTACCTTGTTTTTTACAATTTACATGCACATTTCCAATTGTGCACATTAAGTGATGACATCATTTAGCAACTTCTAGTGACTTTTAGGACAGACAAAAGTTACTTTCCTTATTGAGGAGTTGGACACACTGTCCAAACTAATTTGCATCTGTTTTGGGGTTATTGCTTAACCTGCAAGTGTGTTTTTCATTTGCATTGTCTCTAAAAGTGACAGGTTACACCACCAGTCAGATGTGTACTCTTTCAGCTGTGGTAAATTACTGTCATTAGTGCTGTTGTTGTCATGGTCATCGACAGCAGGGAGTCGAGCTGTGGTCAGGCGCTGAAGGAATTGGACAAAGAGAGTTCCAAAACTAGCAAATACGAGAATTCACTCACACGCAACAAAGAACACCGCAAATAGTACAGAATTCAGTCTTCATGGGTCTCCAGTGTCATCCATAAAGGAGAGTATTTAAACAAGGATGGTTGTGTTGAAGGAAGTATGTTGCATTGTGTTGGAGGTGAGCTCTGGTGTGTTTGTAACATATTCATTGTTTCAGGTGTTGTTATTTTTAGCCGTGATGACCCAGTGACCGTGTTTGTGTGTTTTTTGTGGACATGAGCTATGGAGACTGTGAGACTTGAGGCTAAATGTAGCAGCTCTGTGTTTACCACAGTCTGCTTTGTCCTTGTGGATAGACACACTGTCACTGTCTGCTTTGTCCTGTTTCTGTCTGTGATTACATGTGGCATTGGTGGGTGGATATCCACAACTGATAGCTGTTGTTGTCACTTTCCTGCTCTTTTTTCTTCTTGATTCATTCAGCTGTGTGTTGAGGTCTTGTTGATGACTGAGTGTGATTCAGATCATTGCTTTTTTTCATTGCTTTTTTCATTTGACACAAATTGCTTGTTAATGTTTGTTTTTTTGTGGTTTTTTAAGTAACGGGTTTGGTCAGGTGGAAAAGTGTTGGAACAGCAGTGAGATCAGAAAGATTGACCAGAGCAGAAAAGGCTTAAGCTCTGAAATACAGAGAAATACCTGTAATATCAGTTTTACATTTACGTTGATGCACTCCTCTGTGCATGAAAATAAAAGCATCAGTTCAGGGTGTTATGAACATAAAAAATATACTCTATATATGGTTTCTAAATGACTACAGTATAAAACTAAAAAAGCGCTCGGAGAGCGCAGACCTACGCCAAGGCAGATCAGTCCCCCTCCCCCCATCACCACCAAAATTTAATCATTTGTTGCTTGTGCCAGTATCAACATTTCCTGAAATTTTCATCCAAATCCATCCACAACTTTTTGAGTTATCTTGCACACGACAGACAGACAGACAGACCAGCACCGGCAAAAACATTACCTCCATGGCGGAGGTAACAAATTCACACCACAGAAATAAATCCAAATATCAAACATTATCCAGTGACTTGTGGATTTAAAGTCACTTCCTCTTCCTGTGTCCTGGCTTCAAACAGCAAAATCATACAAAGGCAGCCTTGTTTTTGTGAGAACATAAGAAAAGGTTGGTGTGTGGCCTGCTGGGAGAGCAGACAGGACGGGAGGATGATGGCATATGGGAATTGGAATCCAAAGGGATTTCTGAGAGGAAAGGACACCATGATACTGTCATGGTACTGCAGAGGTCATGCCACTCCTCCATATCACAGAGGATGAGCAAAAGGTTGGTGTGTATCTGTGTGCAGACACATCACGCATTAATGAGCTGCTGAGAACCACTAAAAACACTTAGAAAGGGACAGGCCTGACTTGACCTTAAGAATCAAAATGGCGCTGTGTCTGTGTTCAGGAGGTGAGGTGACATATTTTAATACCCTTTAACCCCTATGGCCTTGTCTTTAACTCACAATGACTCCATCGTGACAATATTGCTTGGCATTACAACTCTTTGAAGACTCCTCCACATAGACTCCAGTCTACTACAGTGGCATGAAAAAGTGTTTCCCCCCTTCCTAATTTCTTCTTTTTTTTTTTTTTGCATGTTTGTCACACTTAAATTTTTCATATCATCAAAGTAATTGAAATATTAGACAAAGATAACACAAGTAAATACAAAATGAAGTTTTTAATTGAAGGTGTTTATTATTAAGGGGAAAAAAATTCCAAACTTATATGATCCTGTGTGAAAAAGTAACTGGCCCCTAAACCAAATGACTGGTTGGGCCACCCTTAGCACCACCAACTGCAATCAAGCATTTGTAATAACTGGCAATGAGTCTTTTACAGCTGTAGCAAGAATAGGGTACCAAATTATTGATTAATTGAGTGTTGATTTATTGATTAATTTAGTTATAGATTTATAACTAAGCTTAAACTTAAATCAACCCAAAACAATAATTTAGAAGTCTTGCAAAGGTGATAGTTCGTGGACTGCACAGTGAACCCATGTGTAAAATATACAGTACACAAGCACAACTGAGGCAATGGATTTATATACATATAAATAATTTATTAACTAAACTAAGACACACAATTATTTACATGGCACATATAGTGATTTTGTCATTCAGTCTATTTCTTCTTCTGGGTTCATCTTCACCTCTGGATAAGCAACAAGTTCCGGGGTGCTCTCAATTACCACGACAAGGGAAATGGCTCTTGATGAAGAACAGAACGAAAATGAGCCTAAGTTTCATTGTCTAAAGTCCATTAGGCTCATTCCTTAAGATCATCTGTCTTCGTAAATGTCATTTGCAGAGGATGTCCCAGCATTGACCTGCTAACCAACCAATCAGCATGGTTGTTCAGGAATTTGGTTTGACACGGAGAGGAAGATGATATAATTTATCATTCTGTTTTTGAGTCTGTTCACTCACTCCACCGTCATGAGACTACACAGCACTGTGGAGGAAGTTTGGATTTGGATGGTTTTTGAGCATGAACCACTTTTGTAGGGTCATGCCACAGCATCTCAATCAGATTCAGGTCAGGACTTTGAGTAGGCCACTCCAAAGTCTTCATTTTGTTTTCTTAAGCCATTCAGAAGTGGCTTTGCTGGTGTGTTTTGGATCATTATCCTGCTGTAGAACCCAAGTGTGCTTCAGCTTGAGGTCATGAACAGATGGCTGGACATTCTCCTTCAGGATTTTTTGGTAGACAGCAGAATTCATGGTTACATTTACCACAGCAAGTCTTCCAGGTCCTGAAGCAGCAAAAGAGCCCCAGACCATCACACTACTACCACCACCACCACCATATGTAATGTTGCTATGATGTACCTTGTCTGAAATGCTGTGTTACTTTTACGCCAGATGTAATGGGACACACACCTTCTAAAAAGTTCAACCTTTGTCTTGTCAGTCCACAGGGGATTTTCCCAAAAGATGTTTTCTTGCAAAACTGAGATAAGCCTTGATGTTCTTTTTGCTCAGCACTAGTTTTCATCTTGGTTCTCTACCATGCAGGCCGTTTTTGCAAAGTTTCTTTCTTATGGTGGAGTCATGAACAGTTATGAACCTTAACTGAGGCAAGTGAGGCCTGCAGTTCTTAGGATGTTGTAGGGTCTTTTGTGATATCTTGGATGAGTCATTGCTGTGCTCTTGGGGTAATTTTGGTCGGCTGGCCACTCCTGGGAAGATAGGAAGATACACCACTGTTTCATGTTTTTGCCATTTGTGGATAATGGCTCTCACTGTGGTTTGCTTGAGTCCAAAAGCTTTATTATTCAATTCAATTATTATTCAATTCAATTCACCACACCTTATTTGTCCCCAAGGGGCAATTTAAAAAGAGCATGAAACTTATTCTAAAAGGCAACACTTGTCACAAACTTAAAAAACACATAGTCCGGGGTCAACACTCGCAAAAACAAAGAAAACACACATTAGTAAAGTGCTTAGTGTGGTGCAGTTATAAAGTGCTAAGTGTAGTGCAGTTGTAAAGGTTGGCTGGTCCAGAGTTGAGGAGCGGGACAGCCCTGGGAGCAAAAGTGGCTTTCCTTCACTTTGTCCTGCAGCTAAGAAAGTGGAGTCTACACCTAGAGGGGAGCCACTGAAATTCTGAGGATAGAGTGTGAGTGAGGTCTTGTACAGTCCTGTGAGCTAATTTCAGTCAGTTGATCACATAAGGTTGTGAGACTTTGAATAGGCTGCTCGATGATCTTTGAGCGGATTTTGTGTTCAACAGACAATTTCTGTTTTGCAGAGTGATGGAGTGAAACCAGCAGGTGAAGGAAAAGGTTTTGACATTTTCAATGAATTTATAATAGAATGTGGTGACAATATCCTTGTTAACCCCAAAAGATTTTAATTTCCTGTGAAGATACTGTCGATAGCCACTTTTACACAGAGATCCCGGAAGAAAGGCGAGATGGCGATTCCACCTTTTTTCCACCACTGACTGATTTACACAGCCAAGCCAAAAGCGTTAGAGGCGAGACAGGCTGGACTTTTACACAACACAGCCTGCGTTCCAGAATCAAATTGGGGCAGTGATGCAGCACTCATTTTTAAATTCCCCCAGCTCGGGAGAGACAGTGGGTGCATATGGAGGCACTGGCATGGATTCTGTGGCAAGGCTTTGTGCCTGGCACTGCCGGCTTCATTGCCGGGGCACTGCTAGCTTTGTGCCCGCTGCTGCTAGCCGGCTTTGTGCCTGCCGCTGTCAGCTTCATGCCCGCCACAGTTGGTTTCATGCCAGCCCTGCTTTGTGCCTGCCACGGCCACCTTCGTGCCCCAGGTGAAAATGCCACATAGCCACTGAATCACGCCAGTGCCTCCATATGCACCTGCTAGGGCTGCACGGTTAATGGATTTTAAATCGAAATCAGATTTTTTAATTAGGATGATTTTTAAAACAAGGGAAATCATCAAATTGATTTCATTTCTCTCATGCCTCCAGGCTGTGCGCCTGTGGGCAACCGTAGGGTCCTCCTCCAAACTGTGAGAGTGGTCTTTCACAGAAGTACGTGTAATGAGCATGGACATTAACTCTGTTAATGAGCCTGCAGTAGTGATACCAATGTAAGCTGTGGTTTCACACACGGATCCTGCAATTGAAATATAGCTGCATGGGGATTACTCATCTTACGCTGTTCCAGATCCGTACTGTCTTCTTCTGATCCGGGTCCGGGTAGCGGGGTCAGCAGCCTCAGCAGAGTAGCCCAGACAGCCTTCTGCCCAGACACATCCATATTAACCCTCTAGCGTGTCTTGGGTCGGTCTCCCCCACACACCGATCCTCTGATTTAAACAGAACCGCATGAGGATCACTCATATTATGTGGTCCACACACGCACGCATGACTGATGCTTGTCACTGACTTACATTGGTATGACTTCTGTGGGCCCAGATACCCCAAAAAGGCAAAAAAAAAAACCAAAAAAACTTTTTTTAATAATTAATTGATTTCTCTTACTTGCTAATTTTTTCATTCACAAATGTAAGTTCTGTAACACAAAACCAAATTATTTATTTTTTTGAAAGATGCTGAACTTTATTTAAAGCTTTTAGATAAATCTGGAACCAAAAAGGCTATGAAAACCATCAGTATTTGTTCTGTTTTGGACATTGTATTGTAGTGTATTCCCCCTGGCAACCTTATTATATTATTTTCTTGTATACATTGTTTGTGTATTCTACTTCATTCAATAAAGATTTAATGAAAAAAAAAAAAAAAACTTTCTGTGGGCCCATCACATGATACCACCACAGGTTTGAGTTAAGGAGCAGTGCCTTGCATTGCGGGCTGCTCATGAAAACGAAAAAAAAAAAAAGACTTCTGTTACCTTTTGTAGTTTCACCCAAAAATCGAAATCAAAAATTAAGTTTTTAGAGGATAAAATCAGGATTTTATTTTTTGCCAAAATTGCGCAGTCCTAGCGCCCGCTGTCTTTCCCGTGCCGGGGGTCACCATCATAGAAATGTCACACCTTGATTGCAGAACGAGAGGTGTTCCTTTTAAATAGTGTTCCGGAATCATGATCCCACCTTTATCATGGCTCTGTTACTACCTTCAGAGGTGTTACAAAGCTGTGATAATGGTGGGACCAAATGATCCCACCATTTCGTTTACACAGACATTGTTCTGGAATAAAGGCAAAATAGTCCCACAACAGAAGTGCTGTGTAAAAGGGGCTTATGATGGCATTTCCTGAGGATTTCCTCTGTGCTAGAGGAGAACTTATGCAGGTTGTCAAAGACAGTTCCTAGATACCTCTACTCACTAGCTGGGTTTCCATTACCTTCAGAAATGTGCAAAATGTAAATTGCGCAATGGAAAACTGGTAATGGAAACACCGAAATGTTGCAAAAACTGTCAAAGATCGCAAAGAAGTTTTTTTGCTCTCATGAGGTGTTTTTTGAGACATTTTTATATAGAAGTGTAATGCAAAAGTGTAATGGAAACACGTGCATTTTCACACATCTGTGCACGGTGGTTTTGCTCAAGCCAAATGTCTCACCTATTACCCTATAAACTTAGGGTAATAGGTCAGACAGGTGGCTAGTTTGTATAGGACAATAGCCACTCGCTTTTGTGTAGGAACTGCTTGTTGAGGGCATGACAAGTCTGGTGCCACAAGAAGAGTGGCAGTTCTAGCTTGGATGACACCCTGAGCGAGCTCTCCCTTGAGTGCCCAACAGGAGCAGAGTGTGATGTTTTATTATATGTCCACAATGACATCTAAAAATATAGAAAAAGTAACAGGGTCTGTGTGGAAAAAAAATAACAAATTATATTAGAAAAGCACTTGGAGAGCACAGACCTCCGCCAAGGCAGATCAGTCTCTCAGTCCCCCCCCCGATCATCACCAATATTTAATCATTTGTTCCTTGTGCCACTATCAGCATTTCAAAATTTAATCAAAATCCTTCCATAAGTTTTTGAGTTATCTTGCTATCAGACAGAAAAACAAACAAAAAAAATCTGTCGTTCCCCCCAATCACCACCAGAATGTAATCATTTGTTCCTTGCGCCAGTATCAACATTTCCTGAAAATTTCATCCAAATCTGTCCATAACTTTTTGAGTTATCTTGCTAACAGACAGACAGACAGACAAACATACAAACCCTGATGACAACATTACTTCCGCCATTCCTTGGAAGAGGTAATTAAATAGACAATACCCTGACAAGAGCCTACTGTCATGAGATGTGAGTAAAGGGCTCCAATGTTTCCAATTTGCCCTTCCTGAACTTGCTAAATGAATGATCCACTTTAAAAAACAATTTGCAACAGAAACAAAAAAGGCTGTTGTTCTTCTCTAAATATATCAACTATGTCAACTATGTAAATATGTCAATCTCTAACTATTTTTTCACCACTAACTAATGTCTTCTTGAAATATTGGTGGTGGCAACTTCTCCCATCACTCTCAATCCTACAGAAAACAAAGTCAGGTGGTACATTACTTGGTCCTCTGTGAAGGGCCAATGAGGGCCAGTTGGCAGGGTCAATTGACAGAGGGTCCTGCTCAGCAGTGGGACTCAGTGGGGGTTCAGCTGTAGGCATTTCTATCGGACAGCATATTGGCACATTACTCAAAGCACATAACAGTGGAACATAACACATAAGCCTACTTAGACATTATCAGAAATATTAAAAACACATAAAATAACTATTGTCTGGTCAAAATGTTTGCAGGAAAACAAACACAGACACACATTCAAACGTGCACACACACATTTGCAAAAACTAAACTGAAGGATCCTTTACTGGATAGAAGTAGAAGCAAACCAGTCTTCATCCTCAGTATCAGACATTAGTGGAGACACTGTCATTGAAGACATAAATGGTGGCTGTTCCTCAAGTGTCCAGCCCATTCCAGAGGCCTGTGTATCTGAGGAGATAGATAGCAGCTCCTCATCCTGAGGCACTGAGAACATTCCAGAAGCTGAGGGGGTAGATGGCAGCTTATCTTGACCAGTGGCATGGGATGAATGATCCAAAATAGTGCCCCTGAAATTGCATCAAAAGGCAGTAAATATAACTCTGAATCTGATACAAAACATTCATGAATTGTACATTTAAATAAACACGCCATTGCATACTATTAATGTCTCCTTACACACTATTAATCTAACTTTCAGGGAGGAACAGGGCACACTTTCATTGATGACTTGTTAAGATATAGGCAACCTTTATCACCAAATAGAGCTTTAGCAATTAACAAATGTTCGTCTTTGAAGCTAATTTACAGCATTATAAATTCTGTTAGCTAATTACAGGACCCAACAACTTTAACCCAAATGATTGATAGAAATAATAACCAAACTTGTAGCACTAACAGTCTTGTTGCACCACACATTATGGTGAAATTATACATCATGTTTCTTAGTTCAGTTCAACCGGAATATTGTTGTAGTAGAGCAGAGCAAGCATCATAGCAAAAGCTAACAAAACATAAAAGTTAGAACCTGCTTATCTACCTTAGCCCTGTTTTCATGACATGCATAGCTATATGGAGAGAACATCTGCATACCTATATCTTTTGCCTGTTTCTCCTCTTCTTTTTTTAAATTGGATACCTGAGAGACCCACAGGTAACTGTCCCCTGTAATATGACCAAGTGTTGCTTCTGGACGAAGAAATACAGCCTCATCTTAAACTAATCCCTTGTGTTTTGAACCAAGTATGAAACCAGATTATTGTAATCAGTGAGATCAACTAAACCTTTGTGACCGCCATTAAAAAACAAACAGATCTTGACAAGAGTATTCCGATATAGTTCAAAGGAGCAGCTTTAAGTTCTGCACATCAAGAAAAATAATTAGGGCTGAAATGACTAATTGACAAATAACATAAATAATCAAAATTAATTTTTCTATCGACAGGTCTCTAGTGACATTATACACTTTTGTATAAAGAAAAGTTATGTAACTCTCGAGTATTTAATTGTTTGTTTAGACTTTGTCAGACTCCATAATTGTTAAGCACAAAATGCACCTTTGTTTAACCCATAAAGACCCAGTAGTATTATTGCCAGTTCCCAAATAAATGTTTCTCTTTATTTAACCTTTCTTAAGTGATGTAGCAGCATTAACTGTAATATTATCCTCTATATTTTGCATTTTCACCATAAATCATGTATTTCCCTATATTTAATTTCCTATTTTTAATTTAAATCTTCTTGAATATTCACAGTAAATTCAAAGGTTATTGTATCTAAACAGAGAAAACTGAAGAAAAAGATATAAATAACTGAACATAAACCCAGTGTTCCCATCTACTGTCATTGATCCGACTCAATGGGTTTTACTGGTGGTTTAATGTTGTAGAAGATGACAGTGTTTCCACAGTAACTACAGAGTATCTGAACATCCAAATGTGGTCATATCTGATGACCATGTAAAGTATTTTATTATTGATAGGATCAGTGGAGTAACAGATGTTAAACAGTTTACATCAGTAGATAGTTTCGGTCACTGGTTGTTGTCTGGGGCTGTATGTGTAATGCTTTCAGCACAGACCCAGAACCCAAATGCAGAACGCAGAGACGGATGTAAAAGTTTACAGGGTTTATTGAATACAATTAGGATGATAATGATAGTGAACAGGATCTTGAGGACAGCGGGCAAGGAAGTCCTCGTCTGAACCGTCCTCCGGGTTTCGGACGCGAACCCACGGTTCGGCACCGGATTTAATGCCGGATCACCGACTAGGGGAAAGCAGAGGGAGGTCAGGGACGGAAACAGGTCATGCACAGGAAGGCAATCAGACAGGCGACAGGACATAGGGAAAAGGCAAACTCACGTACCGAGGAATCAGGCGAAGGCGTCAAAAAACCAGGAAGGCAGATGGAGGCTGACAAAAACCGACAGGGAGCAAGCAAAAAACAGGCAAACAGGATGACAAAAACAGGTCGAACACAGTAAGGCAAACGGACAAACAGGATCAGAACGCTGGTAAGTAATCTACTAGAGAAAACAAACTGGCGTCTGATCAGGGGAAAAGGCAGGGTATAAATACACAAAAGGGAGGGAAGACAACGAGACACAGGTGGAACAAATTAGGGCGGAGTCAGGAAATCAGGGTAAGGGTGAACACCAAACAGGAAGGGAAGTAAAGACAGCAGACAAGACACATGAGGAAAACTTAACAAAATAAAACAGGAAATGACAGACAAACATAGAAGACAGACAACCCCAGACTAACGTCCGGTAACCGGCTTCACAGTATGAGTAAAGGGGGAAAAAATTTTCATTGCTGCTGCAATATGTTTTGAATTTTGAATACTGAACTGAATATTTGTTTAACAAACTGTAAGAATTCAAATTGTTGTGCAATAAGTGTTCCCATTAAAGGAAAGAAAATGTGTTATATCACTGCAATAAATATAAATAAGAGCCAATTATGCTTTTACCCATTGCACCTAGTTGAAAAAGCACAAGGATTGTCAGTGTTTATGTTATTTGTGTATAACACTGAGTCACATTATAATTTACTTTTAGAAGTCTTCAGAGTTTGTCTTAAGTAGGCCTGTATGTGTAGGTTAGCGACATTGTCATACCAACTGAGGTACAAGTAAAATAGAGGAAATTCGTGTGTAAGCTGTAAGATTTCATTTGCAATAACTGCAGTAAATTTGAATGTTAGAGAGTTTATGTACAATTTGCACATTTTTGTGGGAGTTATGTTGTAGGCCTCTTATTATAGCACTCTACTGGAGATTGTCACTGATTGTTAAAAACAGTTAAAAAGGGTCATTTCATATAGTAAAGTTAATTTATTTTCAGACTTCAGCCTCAAAAGTAAAATTTATTCCTTCGTGATCAAATGTCATTGGAATATTTTAAGTCTCAAAAGGATAGAATGTTAAAGTAATATCTTTGTTTTTTATTTCCTTCTTAGTTCTTATGGTGTGTTCAGAGCAAAGGTTTAAGAGTTACAGTGTTGTAAAATAAAGATTTTCACAGATTTTAATTTTTCATTTCAGTTCTGTTATTAATTAGTGATTAGAACATACTACATTGTTGAGCTCGTAGTACTCTCTTCTTCTTCTGACATGTTTCAATAAGAAAGACAGGTATTTTCTTCTTTGTTTCACTTTTATTGAAACGTATACAGCAGCACATTTCTCATATTCTGGCGGGAGGCAAAGAAAGGAAGTGAAGTCATCAACCGTAAGTACAGAACACTGACCTTCAACTTAAAATGTACAAAATATAAAGTGCATGTACAAAAAAAGAATAAGTAACAGAAGAAAAAACAAACAAGTCAAAATTGCATAAATAACAATTGTACATGAGAACATAAATCTAACATACATTTTATACCAATAATTTACGTGTATTAATAGGATTAGTGGATCAGCAGATATTAAACAGTTTAGATCAGTAGATGGTTTTGGTTGGTGATGTATGTTTGGGTCTTTATGGGTTAATTGACAATATCAGAAAGTCATTAATCATGATAAGATAAGATAAGATAACTTTATTTATCCCAAAGGTAAATTTACTGAAGTCAATGAGCTCATCTATTTATCGAAGTTCTACAGTTTGATGGAGTTACATTTACACCATTTCACTCACATCTACAATCTGTTTCATTTAAAATTTCACAACTCTGTTTTTGGAGATGTTCATTAACTACTTGGGTTTTAATTGTGATGGTTTCAGCGGAGGAGTGAGTATGTATTTGTGCACTACTTACTCATTCAGGCAGTCTGCAGTCCGTTACCGCTGTCTCATTGTTTTGATAACTGTGATGGTGTTGTCTTTCTTTTTGATTCAGTCCTTTACTTCCTTGTAAGTCAAAATGAGGAGTTTTGCATCCAATGGGGAAAAGTGCACCGCTGTAGTTGCCATGGTAAATTGGTGAATCTGTGATCGATGTCGGGGTTTATTGAGGAAGCCTGGTGCGCGCACTTATCCAGGATGAGTTAAACCTTGCTTGATGAATCCGTTCATCCTGGCTTGGTATTTGTGCAGCCGATTAAGCCTGGACACCCTTGTTTTGGATTCGTTAAACGCGGCTTAGTCAGTTATCCTGGATGACGCAATCCTAGTTTAGTGCAACATGCCCCACGTCACAAACTTAAGCAACCAATATATCAAATAAATGCCCGATACCAAATATAACAAAAGAAAAGAAAGCTAAAGAAAAACAACTCAACTACCCAATTTGCAACACAATTCTCAACTGAATTAACAAAATAGAATTGCACCAAGAACAAAATCAACCCAGACATTACTAAAAACAACAAACTAGGACCCACACTTTCAATCACACACTCATTCACAAAAAAAAAAAAAAATCAAACCCGGCTCACGAGGACGTGCAGCGTGGACAAAGCGTGTGCTGTGATAGGCGGAAGCGGGAAGGCCTCTGGTGGCTGCAGGATGACACCGTAGCAACAAGTAGCAGTCACAGATGCAAACAATGAGCTGAAAGCAGCTAACGGTGAACACAAAGCAGCAGCGGCCCAATGAGGTGGTTACAGTAACACCTTTTCAAGAAAAACACCATTAGCATCTGCTTAACAAACTAAAATTAATGTGTGACAAATTCATGGGGCCCAGCATTTGTGTGTTCAGTGGATACAGGTTACAAATTGTGAATATTTCGTGTAAGATCCACTGTATAATAGAGGAATACAATCCGGGTTGTTAGATGTTGAAAGTATGCACATGCACACGTTCTAATTGGTCTTGGAATTGCCCTGGTCTATCGCAAAATTGGAAAGACAGCAGCATGCAAAGAGACCCTGCTGCTGTCGGTCGAAATTAAGGAGCACTTTGGAGCAGTTAGTGACAATGTGAAGCATTGTGAAGCATACAATGGGTGGTGATGCAGTCGGGGGATAGTGTGCGAGATCTGGCCAGACGAGCTGGGGAATCACGTAAGAAGTTGGATTACATTGCTGGACAGACCGTGGAGGGGCTTCGGCTAACTACAGGACTGAGAGGGAAAGTGGACTAACTGTGTAGAGACCTTTCTGCTCTGAAGCGAGGAGTAATGCTGAGGCCCAGCTATAACAAAAAAAGTGAGTTATAACTAAATTAAGCAGAAATCAAGTCTTTCCCTGGTCAAATTTTCCCTGGACAGCTGAGGAAAAGCAGCTGGATTTTTCTCTAATCTACTCCCCTTGCAATCAAAACATTTCCATGGTTTGATTCCAGGTCCACAGTAGGGAGTGAACTGATAAGGACTGACAACAACTGAAGGATAGATGGACCTCTGTGTGTCTTATTCACACACAAAACCTTCAAGGACTCACACAATACACATGCATACTCCCCCTCCCCACTCCAACCTTTTCTGCCCTCAAACTCTGTTTTTCACCCTGTCCCCCAAATCCTACCAAATCCACTGAAAAAGTTCCAGCATGTGTCCACGTGTAATGTGTATTAACTGTATGATGTCTTAAATATGTGCTTGCATTATCCTCTCTGTTCTTCACTGCAAATTTTGAAGAAAGGGTTCTCTGGCGGCGCGAGCAGAGTTGCAGCGGCTCGATGTCCCTAATCATCGATCTTAATTTCATTTGATGTACAGTACATTGTACTGTTCTGTCAAATGACAATAAAGGCTATTCTGATTCTATTCTGATTCTGTGTGTATGAGAGGCAATATATGTGTGTATGAGAAGCATGTGTGTATGAGAGGCAATATATGTGTATGAGAAGCAGTATATGTGTGTATTAGAGACATGTGTGTATGAGAGGCAACATATGTGTGTATGCGCGGTGATATTTGTGTGTATGCACGGTAATGTATGTGTGTATGAGAGGCGATATATGTGTATATGTGCGGTAATGTATGTGTGTATGCGCGGCAGGGCCGGACTGAGACTCATTTTCAGTCCTGGAGTTTCATACCTCAGACCGGCCCACTTTAGATCACGACCGATTATTATTAAAATCATGCAATTATAACCTTACATGTTAGGTCTACACACTGTTCTGCAAAGCCTTCTAATTCAGTGTATTTTCTAAAATATTTCAAATTCAGCGCAAGTAAAGGTTCCTTCACAATGTGGATTTATTTCAAAAGTGAGTGCACATCGACATCTCCAACATTATTATTCCTCACAACACAACAATAACAGAATCTATATTTTTGTTCTTATAAGTGTTAACATTTTTCAAACCTTTAAAATGTTTGAAATGAAATGAAAGTATAAAAATATTAAAAATTTAAAAAATAAATAAATAAAGCTTGCTGCACTTTCTAATAACTATTATTTTTGTATCCTCTGCAACAAAAGATTTCCATCACAACTTACTTGCGGTTTGTTCCATCGATGCTATTGAAAACTTTTGGTATAGTGATATTAGGGGTTTGATGAGGATGATAAAAAAAAGTATGTGTATCCTGTGACTGAGGGTGAGCAAAGCAGTCAAAGCTAACAACAGACTCCTCTTCATCTGTGTCATTTCTGCCTAGTGGTTCAGGGCTGTGCTGCTGAGCTGCTCCTCTGTCATCAGTAGACTCTGCTCTCCCTTTCACACTTCCTCCAGTTTCCCTAGACTCGCCTGCACCTGGATCACAATAAAAAATAATATCTACAGACATTTTGACTTACTGAACTAATTAAGATATTTACATTGGCAAAATATGCAGGCTTATTTAATATTACTTTAAGATATTGCCTTTCAGTTGTGGGCTTTGTGTATTTACTGTCTCACTTTTAATAATAAAAAATAAAATAGGTCAGGACTATCATTTGAGTCTAGAAAGTGGTTTTAGTCTAATGCTTGTTGACACAGTCTGTTCCAACAGCTCACCTTTTCCTTCCATCCTGACAGGAACAATCCCCTCATCACTACTGGCTCCTGGCTCTGCTTCTGACACTAAAGCACATTTTAAAAATGGTCATAATTCTCAGCACAAATCTTCTATTTTGCAAAGCCTTGGTGTCAGTTTCATTCATGTAGTGCTGAATCCTGGAGCATCTCAGAGCACCTTTCATACTGAACAGGCCTACACCATACTCTTCATTGTAGCCTATTTATTCATAATCTTCCCTCTACGAGCAGTCCTACCTGCCCACTCTGGACTTGGGGGCTCATGGCTGGTGCCCAGAGCTGGATGTTCTTTCTGACTCTGAGGAGCTACAAGACAAAGTTTCCCAGTTATGGGGGGTCGTATCATACTATTATTTAAATTACATAACGTTATGTTCCACGCCACAATGCCACACAATTCATTGACTCGATAATTAACTAGCTTGAAAGGTGGTTTACCCGGTTCATCGTCCTTATTAGTTGTTTCCAACCGGGAGGTCGTTTTTGTGAAAAAGTTGCAGATTTTGTCACATTTGACTGCGTTTGCTTCCAGAGCTTTCCTCTTTTTAATTCTTACCTTCTCCACACCACCTTTGCTCTTTCTATTATCCATGTTTCAAACAGCAAACACAGCTGACCATCCACAGCCTACAGAGCACAGATCGTATATGCTCCACAGATACAGTACAGAGCTACTAACCGTATGCAAGGACATGTTACGCCAGGTCACGGTGTGTCCGCAAAAAAAACAGGAAGAAAACAAACAGTTTGCTAGTAGAGGGGGTGGTGCCCAGGAACAGCGGCTGCAGATTACTTGATCAACTCAGTGCTATGACTGAACACCGGCCCCCAAAAAATAAATAAATAAAATATTAAATACATATTTAAAGTGAACTCCGGCTCTCGCAGCCCAAATATTATACCGGACCACCGGGAATTGTCCCGGTCCTCCCGATTAGCCAGTCCGGGCCTGATGCGCGGTAATATATGTGTGTATGTACGATAATATATGTGTGTATGAGAGGTAGGGATGGGAATCGAGAACTGGTTCTTTTTGAGAACCAGTTCCCAGTAGCTCGATTCCTTGGAATCGTTTGCCTGCCTGCTTAACGATTCTGCATATTGATTCCGCCTTTGTTGTGCACGCGCGATGATGTCACACGTACGCTGCATTGTTTTGTTCAGAACATAGCCAACATGGCATTGAGGCAGAAACGGACTAAAAAGACAACACCAGGTCCACTTACTTGGAACACTTGCAAAGCTTCCATGTCTTCAAAAGGGTGGAATCCCTCCAATATCCTTAAACATTTATCCACAGCATGTGATTCATTTACAGGAATGTCACGTATTTGATACGCTACTTAGCTGCGCTTGTGAATGTAGCGGCAGAGTGAACGCCAGGCCAGTTCCGGTGTGAGCAGCAAACGTCGTAACTCCTCAAATACAAGTTTCTGAAGGGAAGAAAGGAAAGGAAATGAGGTACACAACAACGGGAGACAAGCTGAGCTGAGTCGAACCGGTTTCATGTTGTAGAAACGTGGCAATAGAGGAATTAGTAAAGCATCTTTAGTTTCACTTTCACTGTACCCCCCCCCCTCCCCCCGAACCGGCCCGGCATCATCTGTTATTATTATTTGTACATACTGTATATGTTATATTTTCTGTACAGAGATGTAAATATAAAAGACAGTTAATGCAAACACACCCGTTTGTACTCTTTTATTCCCTCACTCGATGAGAATCGATAAGAGAATCGATAAGGAATCGGATTGATAAGCAATATCGATAATGGAATCAGAATCTTTAAATTCTTAATGATTCCCATCCCTAATGAGAGGTAATATTTACGTGAATGCGTGATTCTGCATGCGTGAATGAAAGGGATCACAGTAGGTAGATAGATAGATAGATAGATAGATAGATAGATAGATAGATAGATAGATAGATAGATAGATAGATAGATAGATAGATAGATAGATAGATAGATAGATACTTTATTGATCCCGAGTAGTGTGCAAGAGCTGAATAACAGTAGTATGTGAGAGATGTACAGGAAGAGGCGAGGCTTTCAGCGGAAACCCGCGTATCCATCCATGATCATCCCACTCAAAAAATAAATGGAACTGAACAAGTTGCAGGCAGAACCAACTTCAAATTTCTGACCAATGACATGATAGACATCCCACAAGACAAAAGTTCTGACCTGATGACGTGTTGAGAACAAGCTGTGAGAAAAGAATGACAACAGAGAACAAATTTCTCTGTTCTTGTGTGTACAGGCTTCAGCTCTTAGTAACTGAGAGAACTGCATGTACAAACAAGAAAAGCACTCTGAGAGTGCAGACCTCTGCCAAGGCAGATCAGTGCCCCCCCCCCCCCCCGATCACCACCAAAATTTAATCATTTCTTCCTTGTGCCAGTATCAACATTTCCTGAAAATTTCATGAAAATCCATCCATAACTTTTTGAGTTATCTTGCTAACAAACAAACAAACACGCACACATGCACACATGCAAAGCGATCACAATACCTCCTGGCGGAGGTAATAACGAGGCAAGGATAGTGAATGCATGGGACTGAATTTTTGGTTGTGGTTTCTTTAAAAGAAGATCACCATGAATGATGTTTCAAATCTGTGTATTAAAAACTGAATAGGAAATCACCCATCACATGAGGACAACTGGATCTCAGTGTAGTTAGCCATCTTTGGGGTGTGACTTACTTAAAGACTTAAGGCAAAGACACACCAACCCAATTGCCGATCGTTGCCAGAAAAGGTAGCCTGACTAATCAGTTGGCTCCTGTCTCCCTGACATGGTCAAACAAGTGTGAAGAACACACTAAACTGACTACTGACTTCAGTGTACGTTCTGCACTTGCGCAAGACATAAAACTGGAAAATGACTGAACATCTCTCTAGACCAAAACACAGAGCTCGCTATTGTCAGTCATTGTTGTCAGCAGAGAGTGTTGAGTAGTCAAGAAGGGTTGTTGTTGTACTTGTTGAAGGGATGGCTAGTAATAAGAAGATACTGGCGTTGTCAGCTCTCTGGCTTCTTCGTGTGGAAGAAGAAAGATGTTGCAGGTGAAAACTAAGGAGAAATCGCACTATGCTAACAATGCTAACAGAAGTGAATGAAGTCCATAGGCAATACTGACTGGCACTCATTCAGATACGATATGAGCAGTGAATGACCTATTATAGAAGACAAAAATAGTGTGAAGTACCTTGGCATAGCTGTATGTACATGTAAACCTCTCAATCACTGATTCACTTGTCCAGGGCTTTCCTTCCACTAATCAGACTGGTCCAACTGAATGACAGAAAGTACCCGATTACACATGTTGAATCGTACAAAAAGACTGGCGACGGCATTAACGATGGCCGATCGCAGAGAACACACCAACCAGACTCATGTTAATGACCTCACCAGACTGCCTGACGACGTCCAACTGCTGAAAATTGGGTTGGGGTGTTGTTACGCCCCGGCCTAGGGGTTTACCAGGGCGAACATAATAGGCTCAACTTTTGTCCCCTCCCAGCTCCCAAGCACACACGTCAGTCAAAAAACTCAAATTCACAGTATTTATTATCAGTATTTTGTTCAACTAAGGAAGGGTTAGGGGAGGGTGCGGCTAAAACAACAAACAAAATATCTTCTTTTACAATTCAAACTAACTTACCTAACCAAAATAAATGCAAGAAATAAAATACAGAAAACTTACCTAACTACCTAACAAAAACAGGAGAAAAGGTGAAAACAAAAGAGCCGACCTCCCCTACCAGAAAAAGGTTCGATTTAACAAAAAAAACTATTTACAAATACAAACAATCGGATTTTTCCACGAGCACGAAGACTGACGGTCACACACACGAACACAGGGTTGGGAGCTGACAGGAGGCAAGAGCGAGCAAGGATGGGAGCTCCAGGGCCATCTTTAAAGGGCTGGGCAATCATGCTCCACTAATTAGCAACCTGCAATAGACAGACACAAAAGGGCACAGCACACCTACAGGACGGGGGAGAACACACACACTAAACAGAAAACACATACATATACATAAAAATAGATAAATTATGACCCAGGGTCATAACAGTGTCTCCACCTTTAAAGTATCCAGTCTAACCTTCCTGTCATTAATATACATTTTTAGCAAAAAATAATAATAATCAGTCATAATTATTATTATTATTTCTGTCAGTGGTGAGGAGATTCCAACCCTTGCGGAGCAACCGGTGAGAAGCCTGGGCAGGCTCTACTCCGCGCACCTCTCTGACAGGCACATGGCAGCCCGTATTACAGCCCAGCTCATGGAGGGGTTAAGCAAAATCAACAACAGCTTGCTACCTGGTAAATTCAAGGTCTGGTGTTACCAGCTCACGTTGTACCAACGCCTGATGTGGCCGCTGAAGCTTTGCGACATCACCCTCTCATCTGTTGCGAAGTTGGAAGCAAAAGCCAACAACGCTATCAGAAAGTGGCTGGGACTTCCCCGTTGCTTATCCACCGCCGCACTGTTTGGGAGAACCAGCCTGAAGCTTCTGCTAAAATCCATCAGCCTCGGTTACAAGCTGGAAAAGGTGAGGCTCATATTTGAGCTTAAAGACTCTCCAGACCTTTGCGTGCGCAATGCCAACGTCCAAACCCGCACCGGACGCAAATGGAACGCAACCCAAGCTGTCGACCAGGCCATCAATCGCCTAAAGCACCGGGAGATCATCGGAGCGCACCAACGGGGGAGGGCCGGTCTCGGATGGGGGACAGCTCCAAAGATGTGGTCCAGAGCTTCAGAGAAGGAGAGGAAGGAGCTGGTGATCTCAGAAGTGGTGAAGGAGGAGGAGAATCTGTACAAGATCAAAGCAGTGTCCCAACAACAGCAAGGGAGATGGACCACCTGGGAGGCCGTGGTTGACAGGGCAGTAACGTGGGCGGACATGTGGAGAATGCCTCAAGCAAGGCTTAGCTCCAGACCACCTATAACACACTCCCCAGTCCTCAGAACCTACACCGGTGGTACAGCTCGGAAATAAGCTTGCCTTCTCTGCGAGTCCCAGAATCCCAGCCTGAAGCATATTCTGTCGGGGTGCAAAGACAGCTTTGGCACAGGGCCGGTATAGATGGCGCCACGATCGGGTTCTGCACAGGCTGGCCGAAGGTCTTGAGACACGCAGGCTGGAAGCAAATGGGGCCAAGTCAGGTCCACCACCGAGGTAGATACACTTCGTGAGACAAGGAGACCTCATCCACAAGACCAACACAAGCCCCCCATCGCTTCTCACCCGTGGAGCGGAGTGGAAACTTGCGGTCGACATCGGTTGCCAGCTGAAGTTTCCGCAAGAGATCATAGCAACTCCGTTGCGTCCGGACCTAATGATCTGGTCTGCCGTCACAAAGACTGTCATCATGGGAGAGCTGATGATACCTTGGGAAGAAGGGATAGAAGAGGCCCATGAGAGGAAGAAGGAATGATACGCAGAGCTGGCAACCCTGTGTTCTGAAGCTGGTTGGAAGACGCACACATTCCCGGTGGAGGTTGGCTGCCGAGGTTATGCTGGAACTTCCACCCAGCGCTTCCTTCGGTCACTCGGAATCACCGGTTCCAAGGCAAGGAAGATCACAAAAGACCTGGCAGAGGAGGCGGAGCAAGGAAGTTTCTGGCTCTGGCTCCGAAGAAAGGACAAATCGTGGGGAAAGGAAGGGTCCTAAGGCCGGCTGCGGGGAGCGGCAGGGAGACGTCCCTGTCGCTGCTCCACCACCCAGAGGTGTTCTGGGGTTAAAGGAGCGAAACACCTGTGAAGGGTGGCCCCCAGCTGACGACCCCACAGCCGACCTAACGGCACTGGCGGAGGTGCCTCAAGCAGAAATGCTCAGCAGATGACTGATCTGTGCTCTAAATAATGACATTACATAAATATCACATGGCATAAATGATTCCATGTAAAATGGCTCCCTAATAAAAACCGCGCAGTCCAACAAAATATTATATATACAGCTGCGTTTATTAATTATTTTTGTAATCGATTAAACTATCTGTCTAATCTATTAATATTATATTCTTCAATTTGATTAAACAATTATTTGAATAGGCAAAAAAAAGTGAAAATGTGAAAAAGACATGTAAGGATTTCATCTGTATAACTTCAGCAAAAGCAGACACAATATATAATATTTGAGCTTCCCTTTTTTTTTTTTTTTTGCTATATCTAATTCCAGAAGGTTCAAGCTGTGTATGTAATAGTACCAAACTCTTTTCAACAAACCATCTCCTCAAACCTGCTTCCCAGTTCATTCAGGTTCCTCTGGTGATATTCTACACTGGTATGACTGCTCCGCCCTCCCGTTGCAGGTGTGTATGGACTTGGTGTGTTACAACACAAAAGAGTAGCCATGGCCTGAAGCACAGTGAATGACGTCAAAGCAACTCCACACCCAACCTTCTACTCTACACAGGTTTTCAGCACCAGGGCTGAGTCCCCCTCAAGCAGCAGCTTTTAGACGGAAACAGAAGACTGGGTTACTGCTCAGTCCCTCAAACACAGGACATTTAAATGAGAGCATTTTAATCACTATTTATTTTGAACAATGTTTCCTTATATACTGACCAAAAAAATCTGATTAAAAAAAAAAAACGTAAAATCATAAGTCACATGAAAATATTAATAAACACTATTAATTGTTGCTCTTAGATGCTTCCAAAGGTTAAAGGTTAAGGTTAACTTGCTTGATTGTGGTGTCCACACACACACACACACACACACACACACACACACACACACACACACCTACACACACACACACACACCTATATGGGTTTTTGTGAACTGTAAGGACAGTTGGGGCGAAACAGGTTTTTTGGTATATTAGGTGGGCACCCCTTTCCACTTGTTTCCCAAGGACGTGAGTAATACCAAAACATCTATTTTGAGCAGTACTAAACAAATCTTACTTCAAAAATCAAATACACACAAAACAACTCTAGATTTTTCAACCTGACATTTTGCATCTTTGTAAGAACATGCTTAAATTAGGTGAATAAACCCCACCTATGAAAAATATTTACATTATGAGGACCGGCTCAATTTATAAGGACAGTTGATACACACACGTCACTGAAGTGTATTAAGGGGTCAAACAACTTAGTGGGACATAGCTTAATACATACACTAACATGGAGGCAATGTGAATTAAAGGGCACACCCAGTTAATGAGGACAAATTGTTTAACTCAACAGTTATTTAAAGTATTAAGACTTACCTAATTGGTGAGCACAATTTGGACATTTTAAAACACTTTTTATATGAAAGTGCAGACTTGTAATGGACGGCTGGTAAATAATCTATATCAGGCAGAGACAATGAAGGAGGAAAAAAGTTTGATTATTCAGTTTTGTATTTTTTTCTTTGTTACAACATGAATGCTTATCTGTTACACTGAATTTAAATAGGCTTACTTACCCGAACAAAACAAAAACAATGCTATCAATACAAATAAATGGTGGCTATTAACATACCGGCTTTCATTCTACAGTATTCATCATCAACCAAAATGCAACCATTTGCTTGTGACCACAAATAACAGGTTTCAGTAGGCCTCTGAAGTAAACATTCAGTGAACAAACTATAACAGCTCAGCTGTTATCTACTCAACTTAAGTATACTTATTATTTGTATGTAGTTCTTTTAGAGGATTCATATTATTTCCCTTTTTCCACAAGCTACATACACACATGGTGACTATACATTACTTCTTTTCTTTTTTAGGGATACACCACGGCTTCTTACAAAGTCTCTTATGTTTTGCACAGTTCGACTAGTAAGAGCAGGATGCTCAGCTGTCTTGCACTGCTGGCATTCAATCTTCGTTGCTAGTTTACCCTTGCTGATATGGTCTCTGAAGTGTCTCATCACAGCTGCTACTTCGGTTGGCGACCATTGTTGTTTTTGTTTCCTCCTGGGATCATCCACTTCAGCTGCTACAAAAATGCAGAGGTTAAATGTTTATTAACCAATTAATACATTTTCTTTACATTTTTTATGTGGCTACATAATCTTCAGCATGCAATATGTAACAGAAATACAATCTCTTTCCTCTTCTACGTAAATCTTGTATCTCAACTTATTCTATCGGCATAATTTGTAAAGGGTGATTGCAGGTTTATGGTGCTTCAGCCTCATTCTGTATGTAAGAGCCACTTAGAAAATTTCGTACAAATTACCATACAAGATAATTAAGTGGTTCTAATTTTTTTTTTTTAATTAGTTTAATTGTTTGACTTAAAAGAACCCTTAAAATTGGAAGGATAAATACATTGCATTTCTCTATACTTTCGATAACTTGTCACAAATCAAAACAAGACCGATGTAGGAGGCCTTTTTAATTTATGTATTAAAAGTTTATTAATGAGATGTAATGGTAGTCTTCCCGACATCCTTATGTCAAACACTTTAAGGCACATAAATATTTACTACAGCCAAAACCTAGTTTTAGGAAGATCAACAACAACATCAATCCACAATTCAAATTTCAGAATAAAACCCTACCAAGGCTTTAACACATTAAGACCAGAAGTGAAACGTGTTTCTCCCTTTCAAATTGGCTGCAATGTAGGAGCGTTTTAGAATATTCAATCCCTTTCAAGATATATGACCGATAAATGCATTGTGATTTGCTGAAATACAAACGGGAAACATAAAATGCATTTTGGAAAAATGTATTTTGTTAGTTTCTCTGGCGCTCTTAACCTGAAAACTTTGTAGAAGTCAAAACTCTGACAATGGCTTATTGCCAGAGTAAATGGAGCAATGCTGGAACAGATTGCAGAGGCTAGTTGGACCAAGATAACAATTAAATTCCCTCAAATATGACTAGTTCTACTTCTCAGGAAGCTGGAATTACAAATAAAGGCCAGTTAATTTCAGTAGTTAAGCTAATAAAGGTCAGTCAGTCACTATTTCAAGAAACACAGTAGCTGGATCCTTAACCCAAGACAGGGATCAGGCTATAGGTTGGGAAAGATAAAGTTAACAGAGTTAGCTTATTAGTCAGACAACCTGTTCTTCTGTTTGATGTAAACCTTACAAGCAACTGGAAAAAGTGTATGGATGATCAATATTCCTGTGTTTTAAAGTATGACTGTGGCTCTCACATCAAACTCCACTGTGGTTGGATGGTCACTTTCTGCCAGTAGTTTGGCTCTGCCCACAAAATGTTTCATGCACAAACCACAAAAATGGTCTATGTGTAGGTTTTCAAAGCTTTCATTTTTTAGAGGGCACTTTATGTCTTATTAGGATAAATTATAATACTTTTTGAAGCTCATAAAGGCGCAAAGAGCAGTAGCTTTACATATTGTAAATTTGTAAATGCTAATTTACAGAGAGGATAACAGGAGGACATTTTCCAAGATAAAATTTGCTCATTAACACTGTGTTGGCATATTGTGATACCTCCATTTCGCAGTAGGAAAAGAAAGAGAGACAGTAACTACAGTCTATAGTACCTTTGACAGCCTCATAACTTTTTTACATACATGTATGGAAGTGATTCTGTGGTACAGTCTATACTGTGTGTGAGATTTACCATGTTTATTGTGCCGTTTTATTTTCCTGATGGGTTCTTTCATCTTGTCATCAGAAAAACAAACAGCAAACACAATGTTAGTGTAATCCTGTGTTACTAACTACTGTTAACTTCTACGTCACTTACAGGTAATACATGCATGCTTCCTTATAACTTTATAAATGACATTCTCAGTAATACCTTTAGATGTCCCTTCTTGGCCAGAGTTGTCTGTAAATGAAATATAAAAACAGGTAAATAATAATAAATGCCAACAGTCTTTGGCCTGTAGGGCGACACGGTGGTGCAGTGGTTAGCACTCGTGCCTCACAGCAAGAAGGTCCTGGGTTCGATTCCAACACCAGTCGACAGGGGGTGGGACCTTTCTGTGTGGAGTTTGCATGTTCTCCCTGTGTCTGCGTGGGTTCTCTCCGGGTACTCCGGCTTCCTCCCACCATCCAAAGACATGCACTGATAGGTTAATTGGTTAATCTAAATTGCCCATAGGTGTGAATGTGAGAGTGATTGTTTGTCTCTATATGTCAGCCCTGCGATGAACTGGCGACTTGTCCAGGGTGTACCCCGCCTTCGCCCCTATGTAGCTGGGATAGGCTCCAAGCGACCCCCGTGACCCTAGTGAGGATAAAGCGGGTTCAGAAAATGAATGAATGAGTCTTTGGCCTTACCAGGCTTAAATGCTGAGAAACAAGTATGAGCATGCTGCTGGATTGAAATGGAGGATCATACCATCTGAGGCATCTGGAGGTCCATCAACAGGTTGTGTGGCTCTCTCCATTCCTGTACAGTGTATATCAATGGGGCAGGTATCACATGCAAAATGGGACAAAGACAAAGACCATTTCTTCATCAGGGTAGAAACCAGTCAGTGTTTAACTAAGTATTGTCTGAGCAAGCCACAAGCAAGTCTCTTAAAACTGGGAGATGTAATATTCAAAATGCAGTAAGATGTTCCAAATGTTGTCTCAGCAGTCAAACTGAAGCTAGCTGTTCATGATAAATAATATTCTGACCCCTAAAAGGCATTTGAGTATTTAACTGCCATTCAATCCTACTGCAGTGCAAGTAATAAGCAGATTCTCATTTGTTTTACCCACTGTTATATCTACATTGAACTTTAGTGAATAAAACCAACCACTTGTTTTACAGTATAATCTTAATCTCTGATGAAGAAGGCACAAACACGCCTCTACGTCCTCCGCAAACTGAGGAGAGCACGTGTCCCACCCCCTATCATGTGCTCCTTCTACCGGGGCACCATTGAGAGTGTCCCCACTGACTGCATCACTGTTTGGTACGGAGGATGCACTGCCTCCTGCTGAAAGACCCTACAACACATAATGAATGCAGCCAGCAAGATCATCGGTGCCCCTCTGCCAGTCCTCAGACATTTTCAACACCCGCTGAGCCATCAGCGTTGCCGGTGACACATCTCACCTGTCACACTCCCTTTTCCTGCCTTCAGGAAAATGGTACTGGAGCCTTCAGACCCACTCCACCAGAGTGTTGAACAGTTTCATCCACCTGGCTGTCAGGAAGCTGAACTCTGCCCACTACCTTCCCCCTCTGTTCCCTGCCCCTGGACTGTAACACACCCATTTTGCAGATACAGACTTGTACATTCACTGTCTGTACATAATGTCACAATCTGCAATCTGTCTTCACTTACTGAACCATTGCACTACTGTACATCGCTGCTACCATATTTGCACTACCATCACCTCAATAAGCTCTCACTGTTTTGCATTACCACCATTGTACATAGGTTGATTTTTAAATATTTGATTTTACTTTATTGTATTCTAACACAAAGGTAAGAGAAATGCATTTTTGGTCCCTCTGTATGTCCTGGATATATAGAGAAATTCACAGTAAAAATCTTGTATTCTATTCTATTCTATTCTATTCTTTCATTCATTCATTTTCTGAACCCGCTTTATCCTCACCAGGGTCACGGGGGTCGCTTGGAGCCTATCCCAGCTACATAGGGGCGAAGGCGGGGTACGCCCTGGACAAGTCGCCAGTTCATCGCAGGGCTGAACATATAGACACAAACAATCACTCTCACATTCACACCTGTGGGCCTATTCTATTCTATTCTATTCTATTCTATTCTATTCTATTCTATTCTATTCTATTCTATTCTATTCTATTAATGTCACAACCCTCTCAGTTGCCCAGCTATTATCCAAACTTATCTATTTCACATAGGCCTGAAAACAATTTGTTTTTGCTTTTTAAATTTGGGCCTCATTTCTCTCAAGGACAGAGGTCTTTGATGCAGGTCGTCTTCTGTTTGACCGGCAGTAGTCATTCTGGTCCAAATGTTTATTGTAAACACGATGGTCTGCAAAGCGTAGTGTGCTGACAGGAATGGTTTCATCCATTTGTAGCACAGCTAGCCACAATGTCAGTGTGTCCCTGTCCCCTATTAAAGCTTTGCCGGGTGCCGACACATTTTGGTCATCCTGCAAGGTCTCTCAACACTGAACTTATGTAGTGTTGTGTAGTTGTACCACAACTTTTTCAGAGGGCTTCTTAGACCTTACTGGGATACATTATAATGCTTTGTGAAGCACGTAAAGAGTAGTAGCTCTATCTATTTGTAAATGCTAATTTACAGAGCAGGATAACAGGAGGACATTTTCCAAGATAAAATTTGCTCATTAACACTGTGTTGGCATATTGTGATGCCTCCATTTCGCAGTAGGAAAAGAAAGAAACACAGTAACTACAGTCTATAACTTTTTTACATACATGTATGCAAGTGATTCTGTAGTACAGTCTATACTGTGTGTGAGATTTACCATGTTTATTGTGCAGTTTCATTTTCCTGCTGGGTTCTTTCATCTTGTCATCTGAAAAACAAACAGCAAACACAATGTTTCACAGTGTAATCCTGTGTTACTAACTACTGTTAACTTCTACGTAACTCACAGGTAATACATGCATGCTTCCTTATAACTTTATAAATGATATTCTCAGTAATCCTGTGTTACTAACTACTGTTAACTTCTACGTAACTCACAGGTAATACATGCATGCTTCCTTATAACTTTATAAATGATATTCTCAGTAATACCTTTAGATGTCCCTTCTTCACCAGAGTCATCTGTAAATGGAATATAAAAAACAATTAAGTAATAAAGGACAACAGTCTTTGGCCTTACCAGGCTTAAATGCAAAGAAACAAATATGAGCATGCTGCTGGACTGAAATGGAGGATCATACCATCTGAGGCATCCTGAGGTCCATCAACAGGCTGTGTGGCTCTCTCCATACCTGCACAGTGTACATCATGTTTTAATATATGACATGTAGTTTTTGCAGGTGAGCACTCATTAGACAATTTTACAAACAGAAAAACAACCATTTTCCCAGGGTCTCAACTTTCTGTGTAGAATTTTGTAGTGGATCATACTGTGCCTTCAATAAGTGTATTTAAGAAATGCAAAATGTCATTTTTGGCACATTTAGCTTCACTTACCTATAGCTGTATGTGGATCTTGTGTCGGGGGCTGGTCATCTTCCTCAGCCTGACTCTCTCCACTTTGTTCAGAATCACTGAACTCAATGTGCTCTGACAAAAATTGACCAAAGAATACATTAAAATTTTAGGTAAAACTGTATTATGAACAATGTTAAATGTTCAGCTTAATGAACAAGAAGTTGTTAATGTTATATTACACTAAGATGTAATATTTAACTAAGTAATGTTTTGCTAAATATCCTCAATGTTTCCAATTTACAAAACCTACAAAATATATCAAATGTCATTCTAAACCTAACTTTTAACAGTAATAACTTCAATCTCAATCTCTTCGAGAGTTTTCCCCTGAAGATTTGCAATGGACCCTTTCTCCATGGTAAGCAGGAGTTTTGATATTTTAGCCAGCTGGGTTGTAGCCTCTGGAAGTCTGTAGTATTCTCTATGGACTCGAATGTCATTGTCATGAGTTCAGGGTTCTGAGCACCACATTCATTTGCATAATTCCTTAAACTGTCCTGTCCTCTGTATGAAGTCAAACAGTGTGGCCTTGCAAACAAAAAAATGTTCTCCTCTGGAACTCCACATTCTTTCCTTTTGTTAATGAGGAGTGTCAATGACTCAACCATGTCCGGTGAAAGCAACACAGCAACTTTTCGCCCTCTTTTACCTCTAATTTCCACTCTGCTGAAATGCTTACAGAGTTTTTGTTCAAACTTTGTGAGGCCAACAGCAACATCCTTATGTAGGGGAGCTGTGTTCCTCTCAAGGAAGCTTGTAAGTTTCATTTTTGCTACTTCACCTCCACGTCTTCGGTTGAAGAGAATGACTTTTGCCAAAGTTGCTCTGCAGAGCTCCCCATAAACTTGTGATGATGGTCTTGTACCCAGGCTCTAAGATGCTACATCCGCTGTGTTTTCAAGATGTCGATGCAAACGTTGGACATCTTCAGTGAAAGGCAAGGTAGATGACTAAAATGAGCCTCATTCAATGTGGTCAAAGCAGTGTGTGAGACAAGTTCAGACCACTTTGATGTATACAGTTTCATAAAAGTCTGGGTTGACTTTCTCAGTTCACTGTCTCCTGCTATTAGAGCTCTGCAGTGTATAATTTCACATATTTTCTGCAGTGAGTGACCCAACTTCAGTGCAAGGCTTGGAGTTTTGTAGTAATGCTTTTCTTCATCAAACCCAGACACGTTCTTAACAGCTTGGATAACCAAATGAAAATTTGCAGGTCTTACAGCATCTTCAAGGTTATATATTGAAAATTATTTTCTGAGTGTCAGTAGAAGTCTACCAGCTTCACGAAGTTTCTGTCTAATATATTCCTATTCAGTAGAATCTTGACCATGTTTGTTGAAGAAGGACTGGGCAAGCTGAAGAATGCGGAAATCGCTGCGCACAGCAGCAAAAATTTCATCATCTTTCAATACAGTTAAGAACTTCCAAACACCTTGGGATATATGTTGATGCAGGGTTGACTCTGACATTGTGGCCAAAGAAAGGACTCTTCTTCTTCCTGGCTCTTCATTGGCTTCCACTACTTTTGAGGGACATTTTTGAACATGCCGCCAAAGATCCCTTTGAAGATACATGGCTTGGCAGTGCATGCAGTGCACATACTCTTTAACATCATACTTATTCTTAGGTTTGCGCCTAATTTTTAGTGATCCAGTCGCACTTGATATAACATCTTGATTGTGCTTATAGTTCCCTTTGTTCCTTATTTTCTCCAGCATTTTCTTCCGTTCTTTTGAGTGTTTTGGGAGAGCTAAAGCTTGAGCAACTTCAGCATTTGTTTTCTCATGGGTTGTTAAGTGACGGGTAATTTTTGACTGTGGTATCCCACAGATGTAGTAGTAGTTTTTCTTACTTTCTGAAGAGGATATCGTTGAAGATTGTACACAATGATCTTCCCCCTTTTCTTTGGTATTGCTTTTCTGAATGTCATCTTGAACTTTTCCTGATTCTTGTATTGGCTTGGCCTCCTTACAGATTTCCTGAAGCTGCTCTGTACAGTCTGTAGGACACAGCTCTTTATCTAAGAGTTTTTCTGGGCAGTCTTGGCTTTCTAGAATTTCTGGGTCAAGGGTGGAGCAGGAGAGTTCGACATCTGGCTCGTTGAGAAAACCAAGAAGAGTTTGTGATAAACTTTTGTCTGAGTTATCTGAATAACTGACAGAATCTGGTACATATTCTTCCTCTGATACTTCTTCACTTGAAGATGAACTAGGTTCTTCAGACACGTGATATTCAAAAAATATATATAATTACTACATTGAGCCTTTTGAACACAAATATTTAAGAGAAAGTTCTCCTGAACACTTACCAGGCATCCAAACTTCTTCTGATAGCATGATTTGTGCCAGAAGCAGGAACAAACTAGATACATAAAATTTTTAATTGGTACTATGGTTGTTTCAACACTACATTATAATCCAAGTTGAAGAATGAAATTGTGTTTTTAGAAAATAAGGGAAAATTTACATTGTGCTACCAAAAGATATTTGTTGCCCTTAAATAATGACAGTAATGGAAAAAAAAAAAGTAAATGTACATCCTCGTAATCAAAATGTAACACTTACCTTTGCACTGAAGACCAATCCATTTTAGAGCAGTGAACGGTCCAGTACACAAGGTGCATTTCTCAAGACTTGGTACTGCAGCAGAAACCAAGTCATGTTTACAGATCTGTGAGCAGCAAGAAAAACAAAAAAAAGAGCAACTGCAATTAGATTAGATCACAGAATTTAAGGGACTGATTTAAAGAGCAATGACGAATAATTCTTGCTTCAATCATCCACTTTAAGAGTTGGGCTTGGCAATATGTATTTTCAAGTAAAATCATGAAATGTGAAAAGTATCCGCAGCTGTTAGAAATCTTACTATGAAGGACAGAATGTACACACTGTCCTGAGTATTCAGTGTACCTGACCAGTACAGTTACTGTGAGAACTGTGTGTGTGTACAATATTTAGCCATACAAACCCACATCAGTAATCTTACTATGAAGGACAGAGTGTACACACTGTCCTGAGTATTCAGTGTACCTGACCAATACAGTCACTGTGAGAACTGTGTGTCTACAATATGTAGCCATACAAACCCACATCAGTAATCTTACTATGAAAGACAGAGTGTACACACTGTCCTGAGTATTCAGTGTACCTGACCAGTACAGTGACAGTGAGGACTGTGTATCTATGACATTTAATACTGACATGCAGAGAATGCAGTTTGTTAATGAAAAAATAATGCAGTACCAACAATCAATAAAAATCACCTGTTCATCTTGTCTGAGGCAGTCTGATGTCATGGCCACAGCAGAATTTTGGCAATCTTCCTCCATTGAAATCTTGTGAAGAAAAAACAAAAAAAACAGGAAAAAACAATCAGCATTTCAGATGAAAAAAAAAAAATAATAATAATAATATGTAGTCAGTTAACAAATCAATAATATATGCACAACAACACACTGAACCATGACTACATGACAACATAACAAATGTATTCAGCCTTTCACTAAGAAAATGAGGTAAATTCTTACTGCTGTGTCGATTTGACTCTTCAGATATTCTCCACATTCAAACTGTGTTCTCAGCATACACAGTTGTATGTTTGGACCACTCTGTTTAACATGACTAATTCTAAAGAAATGAAGCCTGTACTGGATGTAGCCCTCCTCAGATACAATGTTAGCTGGGATGTTCCCCATCTAGATTTGACTTTAAAATCTGACCTCATAACCAAGCTAGCAGGAGAGGACAACACCGCCTAGAACAAGGTTCTCTGGCAATGAATTTACCTGTTTAGTGTTTTCACAGGAGGAATCAGATGTTAAGGTCCTAGCAGCATGATTAGGATCTGTGGCACCCGAAACCTTGTGACAAGAAGAGCAAAAAAATAGGATGAAAACAATTTTAGCACCAAGGGCTGCACTTCGTGGTATGTATGAGTTTACAACCAGAGGCGTTCCAACCCACTGCAGAGGCCCTAGGCAAAGGAGTCCAGTGGGCCCTTTTCAGCAGGTGCCGAGTCATCCCATTCCATGGTCAATCGGCAATCATTTCAACATAATAATAAAACACACACACACATATTTAGATATATTAACAGGACATTTTTATTGTTAAATAACACATTAAATATTGAAATTTAGGTTTGATAAAGAGGACTTTTAGCCTTATTGACCAGGTGAAGGAGAATTTATTGCCTGACATTAATCAATCTGCTGACCTTGAGGGTGAGAGGTAACAAAGTACATTTACTCAAGTACTGTACAATTTTGAAGTATTTTCTTGAGTGTACTTCTATTATTAGTAGTATCTTGTACTACTTCTCACAAGTACATTACTCAACTCCATCTATTAGACAGCTTGTTGCTCTGAAGATCAGGGTTTATCAGTTTATATGATGCTTTATGGTTTTATTGACTCAGTTATTAAGCAGTTCAAATTATCTTTAGTTTAACTGCCTACAGCATAAAAAGCAGCACATCCTTAGATAATGACATTAACCCAGAAATATATTTGTCTTCTACTTTTGATACTATAAGTATATTTAGCAGATGTTCCATTTTTACTTGAATAAAATCTCTAAATCTCTGAATCACACTCTATCTTTCTTCAGTAATTGAAGAAAGAGGATGACCAAACCCATAGATTTCATCATCTGTCCTTACTTATTCTCCTTTTGTCTTCCTCTATGTATCCCTGTGTCAGTTTTAGTCTCCTACTGAACAGATGTGACACTGCTGAGGGCAGTACACAAAAATCAATTTAGGTATTTTATTGACATGAATATAAAAAAAAATATCAGAATAGTAAACACATAAGGCAAATATAGCTCCCCTTATTATACTATGAAACTTTGCTGTTCCATAGAGTTCAATGGGAACTTTATTCCACCTGAACATGAGCAGTCCGTGGCTTACAGAGAACCGGTTCCTGTGATAGGATGCAGCTGTGGTTCTTCCCCAGAGGGGCTCACCTCTTTGCTGCTGCTCTGGGCTCCATGCCTCTACACCTCCGCACCACAGGACTCAGCCGGAGCGGCAGGTTTATCTGCTGCAGCATTGTGCCGAACACCCCAACCGTGTTTGCGCCTGTGCGCGCCGACGCCTCCGCAAAGTCCGCATCCCACTCCCCCTCCGTGATCATGGCTTCCCCTGCCAGCAGCACACGACCCTCGGCCTCTGTCAGGTCTGCCTTGCTCCCCACCACGGGGATATCTGCAGCCCCGTATATCTAAGGCGCTGGTAATCATAACCATCTGTAAATTCAATGTGCCAATATCTTCTTAATCTCAGGTTCTTAATCTCAGTGGGATTTTTTTCCCCTGTTTAAATAAAGGTTGATGACATAAATAATAAATTGAAATGATCCTGACTGGAAACAAATGGCCCAGGGCTTAAAAAAGAAATTATTGATATGAACTTTAAGTCTACTGGACTTATCAGCAGCATTTGACACTGTCAATCATGATATCCTGTTATCCATACTCTGGAACATGGGCATCACAGGCCACGCACACTCCTGGTTTCAATCTTACCTTACTGGTCAGTCCTTCAGTGTGTCCTGGCTAGGGCACACATCAGCAGTTCACCGCCTCACCACGGGGGTCCCCCAAGGCTCTGTGTTGGGCCCCCTCCTTTTTGCCATATACACCACCTCACTCGGTCAGATCATCCACTCACACGGCTTCTCATATCATTGCTATGCTGATGATACCCAGCTCTATCTGTCATTCCCACCTGATGACTCCACAGTCTCAGTGCGGATCTCAGATTGTCTCTCTGACATATCTGCATGGATGAAAGCCCATCACCTTCAGCTGAACCTGTCCAAAACTGAACTGCTGGTCTTCCCAGCTAAGCCAACCATACAGCAGGACATCTCCATCACTATTGACTCCATACCTCTGGCTCCTACCAGTGTAGTACGTAACTTGGGAGTCATGATTGATAATCAGTTGACCTTCACGGATCATGTTGCCTCTGTCACCCGATCATGCCGTTTCACTCTGTTCAACCTAAGAAAGATCAGGCCATACCTAACCGAACAGGCCACCCAGCTCCTGGTGCAGACTATGGTTATCTCCCGTCTTGACTACTGCAATGCTCTTCTAACGGGCCTCCCAGCTTGTGCTGTCAAACCACTACAAATGGTCCAGAATGCAGCAGCGCGTCTGGTCTTCAATCAGCCTAAAAGGGCACATGTCACCCCCTTACTCATTGAGTTACACTGGCTACCCATAGCTGCCCGCATCAAATCCAAATCTTTAATCCTAGCCTACAAAATTCTCAGTGGGTCTGCTCCTGTCTACTTAGGTGCACTAATAAAAGCTTATGTCGCCCCACGACCACTCCGCTCATCTGGGGAACGTAGTCTGGTGGTCCCCAGACCTTGTACAAGACAATCCAGGCTCTTTTCATGGGTCATTCCACGTTGGTGGAACGCTCTACCAAGTGCTACAAGAACAGAGTCATCCCTGCCTATCTTCAAGAAGCTCCTGAAGACCCAGCTCTTCCGAGAGCACCTCCTATCCTAGCACTTTCAAACATTCCATTTTAAATATTCTAATAAGGTTTTTCCCAGGATAACCATAGATTCTTTTACGATTATCTCTGGACCTGCTGCGGTGGTCCGGCCTCTTCCCTGCCCTCATCATCACCACTCACTTATCCTCAACCGCCTCCATGTGTCTCCCCCTACTCCCCCCTTCTCCCCCTCTCCCCCAGTCTCTATCTCTATCGCTCTCTCTTTTTCCCCTTCTGTACTCTCTCTCTTTAACCCCAACTGGTCGAGGCAGACGGCCATCCTCCAGGAGTCTGGGTCTGCTCGAGGTTTCTGCCTGTTAAAGGGAAGTTTTTCCTCGCCACTGTCACCAGTCACAAGTGTTTGCTCCTGGAGGATTCTGTTGGGTTTCTGTAAATTGACTTAGAGTCTGGTTTTGACCAACTCTATATATAAAATGTCAAGAGATAACTTTTTTGTGATCTGGCGCTATATAAATAAAATTTGATTGATTGAGTGATTTAATTGGTTTTCCCCTGTAAGTCGCTTTGGAAAAAAGCATCTGCCAAATGCGTAAACATAAACATAAACATAAAATTTTTTTTTTTTTATCATGGTAACTATTTTGATCAAATTGCTCAGACAGCAGCAGACTAAGGATTTACATAATGACAAGTGAGGAAAATGGCTTAACATGGTTTAGAGACAGACAGATGCCGAGTGAAGGGGAAAAAACAGTGACATGAAAAGTAGGTGGAGATCAGAAAAAAAGTCTTGCACAAAAGAATAAACTAGCAAAGAAACAAGATTTAGTGGCATGATAATTTAATCAAGCTCTAGTCAAGGGATGTTTGTTCCCTGTCTGTAAATACTTATCATGTGGAAGGTTTTGTGGTCTTTTCTGCTGACAAACAAATCCTGCTGCTTTACTTATCACTCTGACAGCTGAATCCCAGCAGGAAGCAGCATCTAATCAGGATAATTGGATTGAAGGAGCAGTAAGTGGACACAAGGAGGTTTAGACCTGTGATTTAAAGACAGAGAGGATAGGCGGGGTAGGGTGGAGAGACAGCTTGTCACAGGCCAATCTATGGTCCCAAACATTTTCAGAGAACATTTCTATATCCAAAGTTTATTTACACCGAAAGAAAACTAGAACCAGTCAAGAGTCCAGACTCATATCTAATCAGTCAAGACTTTGAGGGAATTAAAACTTTTAACATCCAGTTTCCAACTCCTCCATAAAGATACAACAACTAACAACTAACAAGGGGCCATCCACCCCGAACTCCCAGAGCACCCCCCACAGGATGCACCTGGGTACACGGTCCTAAGCCTTCTCCAAATCCACAAAACACATGTGGACTGGATGGGCGGGTCACATGTTGTTTCTGTGACGTGTCATTGTCAGCTGTTTTATCCTGGTTTGCTAGGCAACAGGGGTGATTATGCCTCCTACTGCCTGGCATCCAATGAAGGACAGCATCCCAGGTGTGGGATAAGGTGTAGGATCCCTCATCCCTGTTCATGGTCCTCGGGGCCCGTTTTCTGATATCTATGGCCTCCTTGAACCATCGGTGGTATTTGTTGGTTTCAGCGCGGATGACTACTGTTGATTTCGGAGTGGATGACTACAGGTTGTAGCCGAAACATGTCAAGGTAAAATTATTTAATTTATTTTTAATTTAACTTTTTCCATCTGTCTGACAAATCAGAAAAGGAAATCTGTAGAAGTTCTAGTAGACAGTATGAACCTAATTGGACTATTTATTTATTTGTTTGTTTAGTTTTTAGCTTAATTCTTTTCAGTTTGGTTTGGTTTTTAATCTTACAGTCCACTTAGGAGCCTACAAGTCACATTAAAACATGAACCTAAACATGTAATATTTTAACCTTAACATTTTTCATTTTCAGTCTACATTAACAATCTAAATGGACCAAAAAGATACAATAGAAAAAACGGTCAATAGCAATGAGTGTGATTTATATTCAGTGCAGTGGTTTGTTTTAGACAAAGAACGATACATGCTTTCTTGTCAGAGTCTCAAAAAGTCTCCAATAAGAGAGGAATTTTTATCTTGACCTGATACATGTATTTTTACATGTTTTGTGAGACTTTAAGTCTGTTTAGCCCCTTAAAAACGCCATTCTTTTGGAAGTTTCCTCACAGATAGGCCTTCACACCAGTAAATGTTCTGACTAATAATGTGATAAAGAAGCCGTTTCAGGCTCAGTAAAAAGTTGATCTATGATAGCTGTCAAACCCACCAGAGATAAAAGTTATCAAGTTTTTCATTAACAGTGGAGAGATTAGAAGTTTGAGTGTTACAACAGTTTAATGGTGTGTGTCTGTTCTTAACACACTACAGCTGTTACATGTAAAAAGTCTCACTCCTCACTTGAAACATACTTGTGTACTGATGACACACAAGATGTAACAACAGTGCGGGTGGCCCTGAGTTAACAAAGGATCATATGTACAAGTGGGTACTGTTGATCTGAGGGATGGAGCAGTGGGGGTTGGGAACCAGAGAACAGCCCAGACCAGTCATGTGGGATTGGGGCTGGGCAACTAAGGGAGTGAGGGGGAGCTTTAACATTCCTGTGTTACTGATCTGCGCTGCTTGACCTGCAAAGCCCTCCTTTAAGTTTTCATAAAGGAGTTTATATACACACTGCTATTGCAAACTAAGGCCATGTCCATACAAAGTCGCATCTTTTCCTATCTGATCTTTTTCTTTGTTGTCAAAAAAGTGCTCTGTAAACACAGAGTCATTTCAGGAAATATCTGTGTCCACACGAAACCACTGAAAACAACTGAAAAAAATGATGTAGTACTAATGCCAGGCCTGTATGTAGTATTGTAATGCTCTCACAAAAAACAGAGAAGACATGGAGCAAGCGCATAAAGCTTGCACGCTATATACAAATCATAGACTAATGAAGAAGAACAACAACAGCAACAACTCTCCACGGTAGATCCAAGGGCATGTAATGAATTTTGTTAGCTATGGTTGTGTGTAGCTTATTGTAATGAAAGAGTAGCCGAAGATTTTGATTCAACATGTCCAATAAGCTCAATAGCTGTTGTAGCATGAGCACTACTCTGTAGTCCGCCATTGTTATTGTTGTCCTCAAGTGGTGTCTTGCTTCCGGGGTGAAAGGTTAGAGAGGTGGGGCTATGACATCATCGTTTTAGAAAAGTTGAGGTTTGGTCGAACAGACGAACATGCAAAACCGACGTTTTCAAACTTATGCACTCTGGAACCCGGTTTCAAAAAGTTGCCGTTTCAGTGACTGAAAATGTTGGTTTCATGTGGATGAAAGGCCTATCCAATACAAAACTTTTGTGGATACAACTGAAACCGTCTTCATTTTGACAGGGCCTAAGATTGGAATTGTGATTATACTTTAACTTTATTCAACTGAACAACCATAAACCAGTCTCCTATGTAATATAGAGCTGCAGCTATTGATTATATTTGTAATCAATTAATCTATCGATTATTTTCCTCGATTCAAACGATTATTTGAATAGACGAAAAAGTACCATTTAAGTGTGCGCTGTTCAGCTTTGATTTCATTTTTTTGTCAAATATTCATGAAAGACCAGGCTTTGCACATGTCACATTCTTGGTATTCTGTGCAGTGATAATAAATATTCTACAAACCCCAGAAACTCAACCATGATGCCTTTATGATCACAAAGCAACTACTAACAGAAATTCATCAAGACTTGCTTTACTTTAATTCTTCAGTCCAAATTTATCCCACAAATTGTTTCGTCAATAGGCTTACTACTGACTAGCATGTAACATTTCTGTACAACTGGAACTGTAAGCTGAAGAAATGACTGTATACTGTGTATTTTAAGCATTTTATTATCATAGAAAAATTGAGATTAGGGTTCAGTACAACTTTGGAATCAAGACAGTCCCGGACCTCACTACCAGTAGGTTAAGGAAGCTCCACATTAGCCATCGGCCATTTTGTTTCCAGTAGTAGTTTGGCTATCGTTGCCAGAGGTGGCAAAACTACTCACATTCTGTACTTAAGTAGAAGTACAGCTACTTCTGTGAGAAAATACTCTCGTAAAAGTAGAAGTACTGATTCAACTCCTTAAGTAAAAGTAAAAAAGTACAACTTCTAAATTGTAATAAAGTACAAAAGTAAAACGTACAACTGCATTTTTTGCCATGAATGAAACAATACGTCAGTTATCGGTGCATCAGTTGCATCCATGTCTCCCCCTACTTCCCCCTACTTCCCCCTTCTCCCCCTTTCCCCCAGTTTCTGTCTCTGTCTGTCTGTCTCTGTCTCTGTCTCTCTTTTTCTCCTCCTTTACCCTCTCTCTTTCACCCCAACTGGTCAAGGCAGATGGGCATCCTCCAGGAGTTAGGGTCTGGTCCAGGTTTCTGCCTGTTAAAAGGAAAATTTTCCTCACCGCTCTCACCAGTCACAAGCATTTGCTCCTGGAGGATTCTGTTAGATTTCTGTAAATTGGCTTAGAGTCTGGTTTCAACTGACTCAATATGTAAAGTGCCATGGCATAACTTTTGTTATGATTTGGCACAACATAAATAAAATTGGATTGATTGATATGTATTTAACCAGACAAAATCATAAGAGTCTCAGTTTTCTAATCCCGCAGTGAATGGTACTGACCAGACTCCTGCACCGGCAGGTAACTTGCAAAAAACATGCAGGGACAGGTAAACAATAAAATTATAAGAATTTTCAAAGGTACAGGCATGGGTAAAATTAAACAAAATGCGGGCGGGTAGTGGGAAAGGAAGTGAAAAAATAAAAGAAGATTCATGGATGAAAATAATTTGCAGGACATTTAATGATCAGTGGTTCATCCACAGCAAGGTTTGTTTCATTTTGAAGTGAGCTTCACCTCTGTTTACATCCGGCCACAGACGTCACTGAGCAGCACACATTAGAGATTTATTGATGGCACGCATTTTAGCCAAAAACAAAGCCCTTAAAAGTGACTTACTGTGTAGGCAATGCGTTTTTTCATGGGCCGGGGTACTCAGTTTTTTGGGTACTCGCAGAAAAGTTTGGAAAAAGTGGACCCATGCAGGACTCTGGTACTGACCCTGTGTACAGCCTGTCCTCCTTCTCTCCTACACACTGATTTTCCCTCAGAAGCGACATTCATTTTATGGTACTGACCCTGTGCACAGCCTGTGCTCCTTCTCTCCTACACACTGATTTTCCCTCTGAAGCAACATTCATTTTACGTACTGTCACATCTGTTTGAAAAAGTAACAAACCTGTTCTGAGAATGTAAGGAGTATAAAGTACAGATATTTATGCAAAAATGTAGGGAGTACAAGTAAAAAGTTGCCAGAAAAATAAATACTCAAGTAAAGTACAGACACCTAAAAAATCTACTTAAGTACAGTAACAAAGTACTTATACTTTGTTACTTCCCACCTCTGATTGTCGCTTTAGGTTTTTGGAGTCTTAAGTGTTGAGACATCATGGGTGAGCTAAAGCTAAATGCGATCTTACTTCAACAAGCATGACGTAGCTCCATATTTGTGAAAATTATTCACTACAGCTACAGCTGAGCTGACATAAAAAACAATGTACTCTATTAGATAAATAGAAAAATATGTAAATAATATTTAAATCTAAATTTGTACAAATTTTTATATAAATAGCCGATTTCTTTTTTTCTCGATATTTCATGTTCATGTTTTCGCTCTGTCTTCTCTGCACCTTTTTTGTATTTTGCTGCTGTTAACAGTGAAATTTCCCCATGGTTGGATCAATAAAGTCTTATTTCATATTATAAACAGAATCTCTAAAAGTCCATCACAGCATGCAAGCAAGTTTTCATACAGACATGTAAATCAAAACCTGACAAGTATTCTACTCAATCAGAGATCTTAATAACTGAAAAAAAAAAAAAAAAAAAATCCAAGTTAGACTTATTAGAATGATGACTTATTAGATGACTTATAGAATAAAATGAATTAAACTGTAAGTACTCCTGGAAAATACACATATTTGCACAATGGCTTTAGAATTACTATTAATATCTTTTTAATGGATTTGATTGACTTTTTGAAGTCTATATGTTGGAGAGGTACAGGTATTTATTTCCTACAATCCCTGATCCTACCAAAAACTCAATCAGTCCATCAGAAATGTGACGTCATGAAACCTGAAATGTAAGATAACAGGAAGACTCGTCATGAATGAACTCTGCAGGGCACAACCACCTCAAACAGGATGGAGATATGAGCCTGAGAACCCAAAACCTTTGCATGTCAGAGTTACAAGGGCAGGGAAAATGGAAACAGAAGGAGAGAAGGGGAATCACCAAGGGAGAAATAATGACCTACTGATGAAACATGAGAATGAGGACACTGACATAATGCCTGTTTGATCTTTATGTAGACACCAATAGAACTGCACAACGTCAGCCTCTGTTGGCCTTCAAAGTCACTCTGCCAGCATGCACTCAATGTAGTGCGTATGTGAATAGGAAAAAAAGTCTCGAGGGTTTTCTATGCAGTCTGTGTGAGACTGGATCCTATTATTTGATTTTGAGAGAGAAAAGAAACCTTAAAACACAAGTAAAGATGGGTCATATTTGTCTTGTCTTTAACCCATAAAGACCCAAACAGCCAGCAGTGAATAAAAGCATCTAGTGACCTAAAACATTTAATTACTGTTGATCCACAAATCCTATCAATGCATGTAAATAACTGGTGTAAAATGCAATTTATCTTTTCATGGTCATCAGATATCATCCATTTGGACATTCAGAGGCTCTGTAGTGAAAGTGGAAACACTGTCATCTTTTACAACATTGATTCACCAGTAAAACCCATGGAGTTTGATAAATGACAGCGAAAGGATGTGCTTATTTTTACATTGTTACTGTCTACTGAAAACGTCACTTTTTCTTCAGTTTTCTCTGTTTTGATATAATAATCTTTGAATTTAGTCTGAGCTTTTATGAACGAGTACATGATCACTGAATCTAATATTGGAAAATACCTGATTTTCACAGAAAAATGCAGATGGTAATATTATAATTAATAGTGATAAATCATTTAAGAAAGGTTAAATAAAGAGAAACATTCATTTGGGAACTGCCACAAAAGTAGCATTGGGTCTTTATGGGTTAATGATGGTGCAATCATCCTAGTAAAGTGTTGTTAGTTTTAGAAGTTGCATAGTACAAACCAAATATTCTTGCAGGACTTAAGGTTGGAATTTTGGGCCACATTGTAAAGATGTTACTGATATTTGGGCAGAAAGTAAAATAAAGTTTTAGGTTTAATATTAGTTAAATCTATGTTTTTACTTGATTTGATTGATTTTGGAATCATTAATGCACAACTGAACTTTCAAACTAATCTAAAATGCACAAAAGAGACTTTGCTAAATTGTAGGCCTTATTTGCAACAAAACTAACAAAACAAAGTAGTGGTGATAAGAGCAAATACTTTAATGCAATAAACAATACAGAAAGAAGGAAACACTAAAAGAACTTAATTTTGAGATGCTAACAAATTGACATTCCATTCATTCTATGGTCATAAGAACTCTGTTTGACAGGATGTTTTTTCCCCTCATAGTCATAGCTGAGCCTCCATATTCTTTCCATTTTTCAGGGCTTATTTTAGCTGCTTGCTAAAAACCAGCACTGAAGCTTCATTAAAAAGACTGTAATATTAAATAACTTTATTAGTGTTTTACTATTATTCTGTCAACCCATTTAATCACTACCCAACTTTGTTAATGTGTTATGTGTAACAGCTGGTAGGTATGAATCATATACATTTATCTTGTCAGTACTGGCACATCAAATTTCATTTCCAGATAATATCTACTGTGCAGATTGCAAATACAGTTAATGTCTTAAAAACATGTTCTGACAGGACTGAATGGATCACCACTCTACACCTTTCAAACATTACTGTTATTTGTATAACTTCTAAACCTCAATGAATGACTCGCTCCCAAGGAAAGACACAGGTTTCCACAAAATTGCCAAACTTGCTCAATAATTTATTAATTTGTTGACATTTTACAAAACGGTATTTACATAATGTAAAAACACCAACCAACAATTCTGTCAACCCTCAAGTAAATCAAACAGAAGACTTTGGTAAAGAGTTCAAGACAATCTAAAGTTGCATGACTGGATATAAGTAAATATGTCATAACTTCTGGCACACCTACTCTCTACTCTGAATGGCACACCTAATTTAACACTGGGCATTTTCTCACCTAGAGGAAGAAGACTAGAATTACTCTGATCAACAGAAGTATTGACCTTAAGCAGACATTTGGGTGAACGTCTTGCAACATAAAGATTTAATAATAATGTGTAACATTTAGAAGTGGTGAAAGGAACAGGAAATATTTTTTAAGCTCCCATGGTTTCTGGTAGCACTACAGTTTATACAACATATCCTTCAATCTTGGAGTGAGTGGATCAGTGTCTGTTCATCATATATTGCACATGATTCTTTGTGTCTTTGTTCTGGATCAATTCCATGGAACTCCAGGTCTTAGCAGGGAGGGAAAAGCATTCATAAAATCCCAACAGAATGGATGGTAAAGGTATTAACATTTGGGACAGCTCCAAAAGCCTAAGCCACAATGTGGTTGATGACTTCACTTTTATTTTCTCCGGTTTCTCACAGGCTAGATCCAGAATGTCACATATTTGGCTGGTGTGAAGGTCCTCATACAAGTACTGGTTTGTGAAGCAACAGCTGAACTACCCTCCTCATCTTTTCTTCTTGCTGTGTCGAAGCATCTTCTTCCTCTTCAGAATCATCTCATAGAGTTTCTCAAGGCCTGGCTGCAGACCCTGACCATCCAATGCAGAGCAGCCCTGAGTGTGGTGCAGCGTGGATGAACTCAGCTCATGGAGTGCCAGAACCTTCTCCACCTGAAAACCAAAAAACATCAACAGTCAGTTAAAAACATAATTTCATCTCAGTATTATAATTTGTAATTAGGAGGCTTTTAACTCACACAATATAGTAAAAAAATGAAATACACAAACTTCAAACAAAACATAGCTGTAGGTGGCTTTTCTGGGGATAAAGCCAACCACGACAGTTTGAAATTAGCTTCATTGCTTTAATAAAGAACATGTGGGATGTTGATTAAACAATGATACGGTTTCAGACCTGTTTCATCATTGTTGTAAAAGACATTTTCTTTCCTTAACAACATTTCGTGCACAGCAATTAGAATGCGTAACAAACTTTGTTTAACAAATATTCACTTCAATATTCAACAAATATTGCAGCAGCAGCCAAATACTGGCCTAACAAAATTTGTTAAACTAAATACTCAAGAGCTGTAATCAGCAATAAAATGAACTTTTTCCTTAAACAAAAGTGCATGATGTCACTAATTTAGTCGACAACTAACTAGGGCTGGGCGATGAAACGGTAACGATATATATTGCGATATAACTTTTCCTCAATAGAAGTATCAGACATGCTCAATACAATCTCGACAGTATTCATTCGTTTATGTTTTGACAAACATAAAAACTAGTAGTGGACATAAAAAGTAAGTAAGTAGCGCCGCACCGCACCGCACCAATCACACTAGAGCGACATCAAGTTAGGTTAACACACACAGTACAGGCGTAAGAGCAGCCGCTGCACACATGCTAATGTTTGGGCTGCTGTGGGAGATACAGCAGTGGGTTAGGTTAGGGTTAACCCTACCCCTAACCTAAAAGAAATGAAAGTGACATGATGGCAAAAGTGTTAATGCTGTAACCTGGCAATTTTGTGGAAAACCAGATGGATGCCCATTGTCCCCTCCCATGACCTTTGATTTGAAATCCCACCGCTACTTCACGCAATCCAGTTTTTACTTGGATTGTGCAATTTGCCCCTTGCTCACTTTTGCATGAAACCTGGGTCTGTAAATCTGGACAAATATCCACCAATCCCCCACCTACTGATGCCCTGTATAGCCTATGTGGAGAATGCAAACACTCACCATGGTAAAGCTGGCAAGAGATTCACAGATTCACACTTAGTGGTTCAATAGATCATCGGTCAATAATCATCGAGACACGAATGACAGCTCTATACGGCTTTGGCAGCACAGAGAGGCTACTACAACCTTGTTTCCATCCAAACGGTCCTGAACGAACGGTAGACAGCATTGCCTTGAATGTGGACCCAGTTAGTGAGCACTGGTTTAGGGACCATTTGCAAAGTACTAATCTGAAAATTTGTACATATTGAAAATTCAGTAACTTTGCTTCTACTCAGTGAAATGGCACCAGATTTATCTCCCACACCCATGAACCCTTTCTGCACACACTACACCACTCAGATTGGGCAAATATCATACAGATTAGCAAAAATATAATATGAGGTACATCTCCGTATTTAAATGGGCCAACATAGTGTTACCAAGTAATGTATTGTTTGCTTATTTGTTTGAGGGCTTGTTTACATGTTTGCAGGGGAAATTATAAAAAAAAAACAACAAAAAAAAACCAACTATATATATATATATATATATATATATATATATATGTACATACAGGGTGGGGAAGCAAAATTTACAATGAATATTTAGTTGTTTTTTCTCAGCAGGCACTACGTCAGTTGTTTTGAAACCAAACACATATTGATGTCATAATCATAACTAACACTATTATCCATACCTTTTCAGAAACTTTTCCCATATGAGTAATCAGGAAAGCAAACGTCAAAGAGTGTGTGATTTGCTGAATGCACTCGTCACACCAAAGGAGATTTCAAAAATAGTTGGAGTGTCCATAAAGACTGTTTATAATGTAAAGAAGAGAATGACTATGAGCAAAACTATTACGAGAAAGTCTGGAAGATACTAATAAAGAAGAATGGGAGAGGTTGTCACCCGAATATTTGAGGAACACTTGCGCAAGTTTCAGGAAGCGTGTGAAGGCAGTTATTGAGAAAGAAGGAGGACACATAAATAAAAACATTTTCTAATATGTAAATTTTCTTGTGGCAAATAAATTCCATGACTTTCAATAAAGTAATTGGTCGTACACTGTCTTTCAATCCCTGCCTCAAAATATTGTAAATTTTGCTTCCCCACCCTGTATGTATGTATGTATGTGTATATATATGTATATATATATATATATATATATATATATATATAGGGCTGTGCAATTAATTGAAATTCGATTACGATTTCGATTATTACACGCAACGATTACAAAAATTATGTAATTGAGAAAAAACAATTATTAATTTTGAGTTGTTTTAATTCACGCGCACGCAAGCTCCCATGAGCTGCTCTGCCCCGCTCCCCTCTAAGCTACTGCTGCCTGCTAGCCGGCAGGTCCACCCCAAGAGGAAAGTTGTACCTAGCGGTCTTGAAAAATGGCAGGAGAATCACAGCAGAAGTGCTTGGTAAACAAAAAAGGCAAGTCAAATTCAATTGTATGGAATCACTTTGGGTTTGATGAAGAAGACGAAGAGCAAAAACACATCACGTGCAAAAAGTGTTTCGTAGTTGTGTCCGCACCGACCGGTAACACAACAAACCTTTAAACCATCTAAAGTTTAACCACCGCCACCGTTATCATAATCTTATGAAAAACTAAAACACATAAAAACAACTCCGTTTACAACTTCGCCTGCAATGCAATCTTCAGTCTCCGAATCTCTTTACGCTGCAACTCCCGTATTAACCTAACCTGACCTAACCCGTATAACCCTAACATACGTATTCTAGATGGCTGATGTATACAGAAGGCCTGAACTGAAACCTCACGGCACGCCACTGAATTTACTGTTTCATACTACATTGAACATACTTGAATTTATAATTTGCACTTTACGTGAGTTTTTTTTTTTTTTATTGCTACAGTTCTATGGCAAGTCTATAGCAGTTTAATTACAGTGCACTATTTATTTACAAAAGGAAACATACTTGAATTTACAGTACACTTATTTGCATTCAAAGATTTTTTTGTTTCGTACAAAAGTGAACATACTTTGTTTCAGTGGTTAAAAGCTTTATTTTTGTTTAAAGAGTATATTTTACATTGTTTTGCAAGAAAAAAATAAACAACTTAAGGTTAACAAATAATCGTTTTTAATAATTGTGATTTCAATTATTGCTAAAATAATCGTGATTATTTTTTTTTCCTATAATCGAGCAGCACTATATATATATATATATATATATATATATATATATATATATATATATATATATATACATATACATATATATTAGGGCTGCACGATTTTGGCAAACAAACATCCCGATTTTTTCCTCTAAAAACTCGATTTTCGATTTCGATTTTTGGGTATAACTAGAAAAGGCAACAGCAGTCAGCATGTCGTTTTCGTGAGCAGCCCACAATGCAAGCCACTGCTCTGACCTCAAAGCTGTGATGGTATCACGTGATGAACCCACAGTTTTGTTTTGTTTTTTTTCTTCATTAAATCTTTGAAATGAAGTAGAGTATACAAACAATGTATACAACAAGAAAATAACATAAGTTTGTCAGGGGGAATACACTATAAGAAAATGTCCAAATCAGAGCAAATACTGATAGTTGTTACAGCCTTTTTGTTTCCACATTTATCTAACAGCTTTAAATAAATTTCAACATCTTACAAAACATAAATAATATTTGGTTTTGTGTTACAGAATTTACATTTGTGAATGAAAAATTTAGCAAGTAAGAGGACTAAATTAATTATTAAAAAAAAAAAAGTTTATTTTTTCTTTCTTTTCTGGGTATCTGGCCCACAGCAGTGATACCAGTGTCAGTCAGTGACAGGCATCAGTCGTGCGTGCGTGGACCAGGTTAATATGAGTGATCCACATGCGGTTCTATTTAAACTGGAGGATCTGTGCGTGGAACAGACCGACCCAGGACACACTGGAGGGATTCTATGTGTGGAGCTGGTGGATGTGTGTGGGCACAGGGCTGTGTGGGCTCCTCTGCTGAGGCTGATGACCCCGAGACCCGGACCCGGTTCGCAAGAAGACAGTACGGTACTGATCCGGGACAACGGAAGATTAGTGATCCGCTTGCAGTTATACTTCAGTTGCGGGATCCGTGCGTGAAGCCACGGCTTATACTGGTATAAATACTGCGGGTTCATGAACAGATTTAACATCCGGTCATTACACAGACTTCTGTGACAGACCGCTGTCACAGGAAGAGCCTATGGTAGCCCGCGGGCACGCGGAGGCGCGCGGCCCGGAGGCATGAGAGAGATGAAATCGATTTTACGATTTCCCTTTTTTAAAAATTGTCCTAATTAAAAAATCCGATTTCGATTTAAAATCGATTAATCGTGCAGCCCTAATATATATATATATATATATATATATATATATATATATATATATATATATATATATATATATATATATATATGTCAGGGTAGAGACTGCGATCTGGTAGGATCGGCGATTCCACCAGTAGAGACTCCAATCGTAGTCTCTACCAGTAGAAACTCCGATCAGAGTCTCTACTGGTAGAAACTCCGATCCTGCCAGTAGAAACTCCGATCGGAGTCTCTACTGGTAGAAACTCTGATCCTACCAAACATTTATTGCCAAATGCAAAGTTAATGTTGAAATTCCAAAGGTTTTGAGAAAATTGTTGTCATTTTATATTTCACAAATGGTTTTAATATTTGGTGCTTTCCATAAATTATTTATATATTATGTGAGCGTGCTGAGACTAACTAAAAAGTCCAGATGTGGTCATTGTACACATATAGTTTGAATATTTTGTGCTTTATATGAGGTTGCTGAAAATAACTAAATTAATAAATGAAAACAATTTCAAGCCATCCTACCAGATCGCAGTTTCTACCCTCACATATATATGGTCAAACATCTTTGAAAATTAAATATATCAAAGAAATTTGAAAATTAAATATTCTGAGGTTTTAACAATTCACCTGTCATTAAATTTGGACAGCTATGAATATTTTCCTCAGCTGTCAATCCCTTGTCAGTGTTGGCTTTCACACCACAGCACTTGCAAAGATGGCACTTTCACACCTCTAGGAATAAGCTTCAAAGGGACAATAGGTTTAACACCTAATATGACACAGGAGAGGTCATTCTGACATATATGACAAGTAACACCACAGAAATAGAGCATATAAAAAGTTCACATCCATCCACCTTGGTCAATTAAGTATTGGCAGTCAGTGTGACCTAAACCTTTTGACAACTACCCTCAGCTATTGACATCATGGATGAACAGAAGTTGGAGTTCTACAGACTACTAGATGATCACATCAGTGGCCTTGACCAGCAAAAACAAGCTAGTTTCTGCATTACTCAAGAGACTTATGACAAGGCTGTTGCAGCCCTTGAATTAGAAAAGGGAGTAAAGTGCACAGAAGGCAGCCACTTCAAGTATTGGTGCAACAAACACTTCAAGATACAGGAAATCGGTTCCAGGAAAATCCTTTACTGCAAGAAAACATCATGCCCTGTCGTCACCAAGGCTGATATCTTCGACACCATTAAACAGTAAGTTAAGACCACTTAACTTGTATTCTGTTAAAATTATTTTGCTGTAATTTGCAGGGTTAGCACAGATGGAGAATTTGTTCAAGGAGCTTTCTATTAGTATTTTGTGATTTTCCAAGACCCCAAAAGACAAAAAATATAGACATTGGATCATCTTTATTTTAATGATTCAAACAAAAAAATCTTAACTCAAAGTTCTCAAAATTGTGTAATGATATTCATGATATTGGGAAATGCCAGATGGATAATCTTGTACCCTTATTGAATAACATAAAAATAACAGACATTTTAATGATCATTTCTGTTTATTACTTGTGGTTTCAGATGACATCAACAAGTAGGTCATGCACGACGCTCAAAAACTTGGGATGAGATTAAGGCCAACTATTCTTGGATCCAACATGACTTGGTTCAAATGTTTCTTCGCACTTGTCCAGAGTGTTGCACTCGCGTACCAGTGAAGAAACCTCCTTCAGGAAGACCCATCATTTCACTGGGCTTTCTGACTCATGTCCAGATTGACTTAATTGACCGTCAGCAAGTTAACTTCAATGCCAAAGTAAAGAAGCTTACGAAGAGCTTCAGCAAGGGGGACACAGTAGGCATCCGCATACATGAAGTCGACAGAACCAACACTGACCCACGTATTCTGCCCTGTCGAGTGCTTGAGGTCATGGAACAGCAGGACAAGACCCTCTACAAGTTGTACACAGCTGGGGGAATAATCAAGAACTACTTCACAGCAGAGGAGCTTTCAGACATGCGCAATGTCTGTTTCCCCTCCCTTCAGCATGTAGATATCGGCAGTCTCGAAGAGGTCACATTAATTCAAGCATCAAGGAAGAACACCAATTGGCAAGCGAGAGTTGATGGACCCACTGTGTGTGCATGCAAAGGCAGCTGCATCACCAACAGGTGCAAATGTAAGAAGGCCGGTTTGAAGTGCTCTACCAAGTGCCATACATCAACAGTTGGAGTTTGCCAGAATAAACTGTAAAATTGTACTAAAGGCAATACTGATGTGGACAATGTAGCCAAGTGACACTACTATACTGTGATATGAAATGCACATGTTCTTATGAATTTTCATAAAATATTGCCTTCTATTTGTGAAATATACAATGACAACAAAAATGCACCTGGGATGTGTTTCAGTACCCTGTATATAATGTGTATGTCAGGGTAGAGACTGCGATCTGGTAGGATCGGCGATTCTACCAGTAGAGACTCCGATTGTAGTCTCTACCAGTAGAAACTCCGATCAGAGTCTCTGACCGTAACCCTAACCCTAACCCGATCGGAGTTTCTACTGGCAGGATCGGAGTTTCTACCAGTAGAGACTCTGATCGGAGTTTCTACTGGTAGAGACTACGATCGGAGTCTCTACTGGTAGAATCGCCGATCCTACCAGATCGCAGTCTCTACCCTGATATGTATATTTGTTTATATCATACTTTCATTTGATTACAATAAATATGTTGGTCATTTGGGCGTTACATGATATTTTATGTTTGTTTTCATTTATTAATTTAGTTATTTTCAGCAACCTCATATAAAGCACAAAATATTCAAACTATATGTGTACAATGACCACATCTGGACTTTTTAGTTAGTCTCAGCATGCTCACATAATATATAAATAATTTATGGAAAGCACCAAATATTAAAACCATTTGTGAAATATAAAATGACAACAATTTTCTCAAAACCTTTGGAATTTCAACATTAACTTTGCATTTGGCAATTCTATTGGTAAGATCGGAGTTTCTATCAGTAGAGACTCCGATTGGAGTTTCTACCAGTAGGATCGGAGTTTCTACCAGTAGAAACTCCGATCCTATTAAATGTTTGGTAGGATCAGAGTTTCTACCAGTAGAGACTCCGATCGGAGTTTCTACTGGCAGGATCGGAGTTTCTACCAGTAGAGACTCTGATCAGAGTTTCTACTGGTAGAGACTACGATTGGAGTCTCTACTGGTGGAATCGCCGATCCTACCAGATCGCAGTCTCTACCCTGACATATATATATGCACTAATCCATTATGTTGCCTTTCCACACACATCTTGAAGCGGAACTCACAAAATATGTACCCGTTTTATTTATCTGAAACAGTTGTATAATGTTCTTCAGCACATCTGTCATGTTCAACCTCTGACAGAAAATAAATCATATTTAATTTAAAAATAACTTTCTGTTGTCTTCACAACTAACTTATGGGTAACAGGAAATTTAAGCTTACAAAAATAGTTTATATCATGATACATATTAATATCATCTAATATGAAAAAAATTATTGTGATATGATTTTTTTCCTTATCGCCCAGCCCTACAACTAATTTTACCTTTGACTATTTGTCAGCTAGTCACTGCACCCCTATTATCTACATACCATTTGAGTTTTGTTCCAACTGGACTAGGGGTGAAACGATTCCTCGAGTTATTAGAGTACCTCGATTACAAAAAATGATTGAGGAATTTTCTGTGCCTCAAGGAATCGCTTATTTAATTGTAAAGCTCAAAGCACGACATTTCGCATGGACTACTTAATGTGACACAACGTGCTTATGTTACTCACACAAAGGAAGATAATGGAGGACGCATAAGTGTTTGGTTGAAGCAGCGGGAAGACGGAAGAGGCGAGCATAGACAGGTGAGTGAATACAGCAATGATAACGAAAGAAAAAAAAAACACAATAAAAAAGACAAAATGTAGAAAGTGTGGAAGCATCTCAAACTGAACAGCAAGGTGAACGCCATGACATGTATCCGTTGTAACACGGCCCTTCCATACCACAACAGCACATCTCCAATGTAGCATCTGGGTGTCTTCTCCGAAGACACCCAGAATGGAGCGGAGGACCCGAGATAAAATAAAATTAACGTAGGGCAAATCAATGAGATTAACGTTAATGTACCTTACTAACATAACATTAGCCCTACGGAGGGCTAGGTTTCTGTTAATTATGGCTACTGTTGAATGTGTGACTAGTTTATTACGATTGTAACAAGCATAGATTTAGGCAGCGAGTCCTGCACCTTTGAATTGCACGGTTAGTTTCCCAAAAGCACGGCCAAAATGGTGCACACGTTGCTCAAAGCTTTCTATTACCTTGTCATGGCCTTATTTTGGCAAAATCCAACTACTTTTTGCCAAAATGAAGCGAATCATCAATTAACTGGATATGTGTGTGTGTGTGTGTGTGTGTGTGTGTGTGTGTGTGTGTGAGTGTGTGTGTGAGGGGGGGGTTATAGGTTATTAGAGACTAGTAAGGTGAGGTGGCCATTGCCTTGATTCTCCTGAATATATCAGAAATGTGTGAAACTGTTCATGCATGGACTCGTTCCAAGTTCCCGTTCAAATGTTCTTGCCTCTTATATACCACAACACATTCCTGTTATGTCTAAACTGTAAATTCTGAAACTTGAAGCTGCCAAAGTTCAGTTGCACTACAAAAAGGCAATGTTTATGCCTTTTTAAAAAAAGAAATTATTGATGTCTTATATTTTTGAAACTTACAAGAAATACTAAGTTGAAAGTATTTAAATTTTATTTATTTTTATTTGTGTTTTATTTATTTTCAAGAAAATACATTTTGTTGTATGTGCACAATATGAATGTAAGAAATAAAACTGTTACTTATCAAAAAAAAAAAAAAAAAAAAAGGAAACCAACTGGTCCTTCATTATTACGTGAAATATTATTATACTATAATATATTAAATATTGTGTATTTATAATTGCTCTTTAACTAAGCAAAAATTAGTTTCATTTGATTACTCGCTTAATCGAAGGAATTTTCAGTAGAATACTCGAATACTAAAATATTTGATAGCTGCACCCCTAAACTGGACAAACAATTTCTGATTTGTAATTTGATTTAGTGTACAGCATGTCAAGTCCATGTTGTGTATTTGTAGTGAGTCTGCAATTCATTGCTCAACATCCAACTGAACTAAATGAGACTTCAACAGCTTTGGAAAAGCTTCATCCAGTTAATTATCCACAAAACTTAAAAAAGTTAACTTAGTTGAATTCGAACATTCTATTGGGCCAAATCAGAGCTTTCTTACATTGTGAACAGCATTGACACACAGCATCCCATCATGTCCATAACATTTCTGACAATATATCTGAAGATAAAATAAATAATTAACTAAATAATAATATTCCAGGACAAACAAACAGAGTATCAACACTTCAGGATTGAACATTTGACTTGTCTTTTAACATGAAACATGCATTTCAGATCAGGGGTTGCCAAACAAGAAAGTCGACAGACTGACTGACTGGACCAGAACTGTACGATCTGCAACTACTGCTACTACTACTACTACTACATTTCCCTACAAATGGATTCAAAAAGTACGAATTTTCATAGCTTTTGTAAGGTTCTCATTTAGTAAGACCACTGGTAGCAATTAAACAATATCAACACTGTGCAGTTTTAAAAACATAACCGTGTTGACTGTTAAGCAATAATTACCTCTGTAGCTGACATAGCTCCTTCCAGATCCTGTTTGTTTGCTAGAACCAACATTGGCACCCCCTGGTTCTCAGCCAACCGGGCAATCCGGTGGAGCTCCACTTTGGCCTCCTCAATGCGCTCTGTCTCAGCAGCATCCACCACGAACACCAGGCCATCTGTCCTCCTGGTGTACGACTTCCAGAGGGGTCGTAGTTTCTCCTGGCCACCAACATCCCACACCTGGTACATGGTGGTATTGGTTTTGGAATTCCCCATGGGCAATTTAATCCGCTCCATGTTAAAACCTTTAGTGGGGATTGTCTCAACAAATTCTCGTAGCTTCAGTCTGTAGAGCAGGGAGGTTTTCCCTGCAGAGTCCAAACCAATCACAACTATGTGCAAGGACTGGAAACTGGGGAGGAATGGGGTGTTAGGGGCAATTTCTGTTAACTGGTTCCCCATGTTGTGTCCTATAAAGCGTAATAATCCCTCAGAAGTTGAAAGGGCTTAATTATCCTTCAACTGCTCCTCCTTTAACCTCGTTGTGTTTTGTTGTTTTCCTAGTCTTGCTCAGATTCTGTGCCTTTGGCAGCTTCTAAATGTCAGAGAGTAGCTGCTGTGGTTGTACAGCAGGTTCACACTCACTTCAAAGGGCTGCAGCACAACACTACTTATTATTACCAGATGTAGTCGCTGAAGACCTGGAGAGAAAAACAGAGAGGGGGAGGAAAACATGAGTCAGCTATTTTAACAAGGGCACTGGGCTGACAGTAATTAGACTGCCTGGGACTTGGTACATATCCAAACCGATGGCTAGCCTTGAAGCACAGCTGCACAATTAATCGAAATGTAACCACAAAATCAGCAATTATATAATGGAAAATTGCTGCAACTGAGACCTCCAGATTTAGGAGGTTGGAACAACTACACACTCTGTTGTCTGGTGATGATTTGGCTTGGATACTTTTTACTTTAAGTTTTGGTATTTTTTATGTACGCTGACGGGGAAAAAAATACAAAAACACAGCATTACACTTTTATAAAATATGAACGTGAGTGAGTTATAGGCGGCATAAGCATCCTACGATATAGTGCACTAGTCTCTGGCTAATGAGGTAGAAAGAGAAGGCTACACATTTGTAAAACCTTTGTGTAAATTGCTGATAAATATCTGTCCTGCCTGAAGACAGGACAGTGGATGTGAAAGTCTTTTCATGATAAAAGACAGAAGGTACTGTCAGCTGCTGCTTCTGTTTCTAGCAGTTTCTCTTCCAAACTCAGCTAAAATATTGTCAAATGTTGGCTAATGCTAATTAATAACCAAAACTACTGAATCCTTAATAGATCCCATTTGGTAGCTAATATTTAGAAGCCACCATACTTAAAGAGTAAACATACAGAAAAGCACATTTAAAAAAAAAACAACACACATTTGCCTTTGACCACGTCTGCAAAATTTTGATAAAAGGCGCATTAAGTAGTTAGTTATTATATTAACTTTAGGGTTGATGTGTTGGAGCTTTACCTCACGGAGTAATCTTCAAAGAGCTGCTGTTGTCGACCGTGCTATCCACTCACATTTAACTACAAACTACACCACCTTTTCGGCAATATTCCTTCAGTATCTTACCTTTCAGCACGTCGGCGCCGGATTAACTACTCGCCATAGCTGCGCAGTACACAAATTCCTAAAAATATTCGAGGTTTACTGTTGAAATAATCCGAAAGGTTTGCTCTCAGAACTCTGTCTCTCCGATTCTTCAGTCTGGGACCTTTACAAAGACTAAGTGGAGGACAGTGTCCCGCCCCCCGTCAATGACGTCATAACCACAGGCGGGACCAAGGCCCCGCGAGGGACTCCTAGTGGGAGAGACGAGGACACAAGGAGAACCACAAAAAGGTTTTTTCAGTTTGCATAAAATCACTTCTCTATATATTAATTTCACTATTCTCAAATATAATTCTTAGAATGCTTATTGACTATACAATTGATTTGTCAGGACCCAGATATCCAGTAAATATTTTATCAGAACTGTCTATACATTAAATCTGTTTTGTCAGATTTTCTGTCTGTGGACTCTCAGAGACTCACTGTAAAGTTATGGATTTGGCTCTAAAGTCCAATCCCTCCCATCTCACAGAAGTAGACCTAAGAAACAATGGTGACCTGAAAGATTCAGGGATGAAGATTCTTTGTTCTGGACTGAAGAATCCAAACTGCAGACTTGGATACTCTGAGGTTAGTGGATCAGTCGACAAGTCATGTAATGCACGAGTGACCAGTCTCAGATCGACATAAATTAATCTTAACTCTGAACAGGTGTATGTACAACAGGTGTATTTCAGCTCTGTCATAGTCATGTTTGAAATATCGAAATTCAACTTAAATCCACTTTCTTTCTGTAGCTCTCTCTATGTGTATAGCTCTGTAAATATATTCCGCAGCTTCATATCTATCTATCTATCTATCTATCTATCTATCTATCTATCTATCTATCTATCTATCTATCTATCTATCTATCTATCTATCTATCTATCTATCTATCTATCTATCTATATATATATATATATATATATATATATACATATATATATATATATATTTATATATATATATATGAAAGACCTGAGTCTGTAAAGATAAAATTTGGAGTGATGTTGAAATCTGTAGTAGAAATCACAGTGTGGGTATGCCATCATTAACTCATCCCATTTGACATATTTGATCTGATCATATTTTAGATAGAAAGAACAAAATTTTATTGTCCATTACATTTACATGAAATGGAGATTTGTCTCTGTCTTCTGGCATATGCATAAATAATGAACAATATAAAGTACATTCTAAAAGCATCATTAAAAGGCTTCATTAAAAGTCTTTTTATCAGCATCAAAAGGCACGTATGTGACAGATGACATACCTAAAGTCTGATATAAACTTTGCCAGTCTTGATATCTTCAAATCACAATAAATTTTTACTGTGATGTGCATTTTTCATTTGTTTTAAAGGTTCATTTTGTTCACATTCTCAGTTAAAAGACATACTGTTTCAACGTAATTGAACCTAATTTTATCATTATAGTTTTGAATGTTTTACCCCTAAAAGTGTGAAATGTTCATTTGTTTGACACAGGTTCTGGCCATAAACAAAAGGTGAAAGCCTCAAATGATCTTGGATGAGATCTCAGGTTAAGAATAATTTATTAAAGTATGGTGAATTCAGAGTGATATAATCAGTTACAAAAATACTTGATGACTGCAGCTTTGGTGTTTTTGTATTAGTTTAAACCCACTGAGTGTCCATATTAGCCAACACTAAGACCAGGACATGTCCTTACAACATCTCTGCATCTCTGGCTCTGATGTAGTTCTGGTCTTTGTTGCAAACATGTCCCAACCATTTTTCATTTTTATTCAGTATGCAACGAGCACACCCCTGGATTTGCAATAAAAAAAAAAAAAACAGCTCCTAGAGAAGGTGAGGTCGTTAAGGAATGTGTCTTTACACGTCTGTCTACTGGTCTTCGTACTTTTTTTTTTTTTTTTTTGGTTTGGTTTGGTTTGGTTTCAGTCCTCCAGGGGCCTGTTTCACAAAACTAGGATAAGGGATTAAGCCGGGATATGTTGGCTATCCTGGCTCAACTTATCCATGATCCGGTTTCACAAAAGCAGGATAGGGGAAAGCAGGATATGTTTTGATATAAGTTACCATGGAGATTTAGTCTGTGGAGCTAGCCTGGTTCAGACCAGGCTAAGTTCCAGGATTTATTTTATCTCATCCCTCATCTCAGTCAACAGTCACCATAAATGGAAACCAATAGTTCTTCCACTGCCCATTAAACAATGGAATCACAGTAACTAGACCCACTGTCAGTATATAAACATTTGTGATTATTAATTTCAATAATTTTACATAAATGATGATTTTAGATGATTTTGCAATCATTAGATCAGTTCAGTTCAATTGTGTTTATTCAGACATTTCAAACATTAGACATTTATGCAGATACAATTTTTTAAAACTAAAGAGTCTGTAAAGGAATAGGCTGAAGCCCAAGATCATTCTGCTGACCCCCCCCCATTCATATCACCAAACAAAATGAAATAAAATAGATACCAATGCCTTTAGCTTAGTAACAATAGAAACAACAAAAAACTAAACAATTCAATAGTTTCAGTGGAAAAATGAACATTCACATTATTCATATATTTTCATGACATTTAAACATAGTTTTAAACATAAATAGCGTTGTACAGTCTTTGAACTCAGGATTGAACTTGTTCCAAACATTTTCTCCAACACACAGACTAAATGTCTTCATATTTGTTCTAACAGAAGGTTTATTGAACACATGACTTCCTCTGAAATTAGAAATAATTTCCCATATTTTAATCAAGCTCTGAATATGAACAGGCAACCGTTTTTTTAAATTTTCAACATGAATTGTTTTGTTTTAAAGTAGACTAAGTTACCAAACTTTAAAACTTTTAGTTTGATCATAAACTGATGAGTGTGTTCCCTATAGGACACTTTATTGATCAGTGGTATTGGCCTTTTCTGAATAATGTTGACTGGATTTGTATTAGTTCAGTCAATATTCACCCACACCTCCATGAACTACAACATCTTCACTTCTTTTGTATAGTTATTCCAAGGAATTTGATTACATTGACCCTTTCAGTCTCTGTATTATTTATACTTAGATAACTGACAGTTTCCCATAGACTATATATGTGATATAAATATAAATACACAAAGAGTAACATGATGTTCCTTTATTGAATAAGGATCAATCAAAGCAATTAAACCATCAGCTCCTTTAAAACTGAAGTCACACAGAGACTGTACAAGATAGAAAGAACAGAACCAAAACATATGATAGAACAGAAGAATAAATACACATTTAAAGGTAGAATACAGCCCACATGTCTGTACAATGAAAGACATACACATGTCTGTACACTGAAAGAAATACACGTCTGTACACTGAAAGAAATGCAAGACAAATCCACACGTAACAAATGAACAGACAAATGAATGGATGCAGTAGTCTCCCTGCAACACAGTACACAGTAAACACACAGTATATACTCAGTAAGTAACACAAACTTCAAAACAGGCCAAGTCAATTTAAATTGAATAACAAAAAAAAAAAAAAAACACAAATTCCTCTACCCCAGCAGGACATATTTACCTTAAATCATGCACGTGAACTAAAATAATTGAGCACATATTTGTCCCTGACCAGCTGCCCACTGCGGTCATCAGGGAAGATGGCAGGATTGTCCCAGTCCAAGTGTGATGCACTTTTTTGAGGGGGGGGGGCTCCCTCCCTCCCTCTCCTTCCTCAGGCCACATTGTGGAGGACAGTACAGGCCACAGTGATGTCACATGACCTCACAGGGCTGTGAGGTCACACACTGTCACTGTCACAGGTCACTGTCTTCACAGTGGTGAAGACAGTGAAAGCGTTCCTTCAGGAGGTCAAAGGTCATTTGGATCCTGGTCCTTGTCCTGGTATGGGCATGACTGTAGGCCTGCTGTGGTTCCTAGGGGTCTGTGTATGGTGTCGGGAGAAAAGGATGGTAGGCAGACCCCCTGTCCCCCAGAAACACACCAGACAATTCACCTGTCAACACAAAACCTCAGCATCACAACCTCATAAATACAGGGACATTCTGGACACAGACATGATGTAAAACGTGGTTGTTAATAGAGGCTGTGTGGCTCACCTTGTGATCGGCGCTGACAGATTCCAGAGGTCCGATAGACTCAGGAGTCATGGACTGAACCAGAACCAGAACCAGACCACTGAGACACAACACTGATGAGACGGTCAGCATGGACCATCTGAAATGATAAGATGAAGAATATTAAGCCAAACAACGAACATCACAAACAATGAACAGTGTTCATGAACCCATAAAGGCCCAGCACTACTTTAATGTCAGTTCACAAATGAATGTACTCTATATCTAACCTTTCTGAAGTGATTTATCTCCATTTGTTATAATATTATCTTCTGTAGTTTGTATTTTATCAGTATAAATCAGATATTTTCCTATATTTAATTCACTGATCATGCAGATGTTCATTACAGCTCAGATTAAAGTTGATTGTTATTCTATCAGAAACAGATCAAACTGAATAAACAGTGTCTTTTTCAGTCCAATCATTCATTAACTGAACATAAACCAAGTGTGTCCATCCGCTGGAACTGATCCAACTCCATGGGTTTGACTGGTGAATCAATGTTGTAGAAGATGACAGTGTTTCCACGTTCACAACAGAGCCTCTGAACGTCCAAATGGGTCATATCTGATGACCATGAAAAGATGAAGAACTGTATTTTACACCAATTATTGACATGGATTAATAGGACTAGTGGATCAACAGGGATTAAACAGTTTAGATCAGTAGTGATTGATGGTTGGGTCTTTATGGATTAATTAACAATATCAAAGTCATGAATCATGATAAGATAAAAAAAAAAAAGATAAGTTTATTTATCCCAAAGGTAAATTCACTGAAGTCAGTGAGCTCATCTATTTATCAGAGTTATTCAGTCTGATGCAGTTACATTTACACAGTTTCACTCACATCTACAGTTAGTTTAACTTACAATTTCACAACTCCGTTTTCACAGATGTTCATTAACTGTTTGGGTTAAAATTGTGATGGTTTCAGCGGAGTGGTCAGTGTGTGTTTGTGCTCTACTTACTCATTCAGGCTGTCTGTAGTCCTTCGCCACGCTGTCTCTGGTTGTTTTTGTAACTGTGGTGGTGTTGTCTTTCTTTTTGATTCGGTCCTTTACTTCCTCGTTAGCCAAAATGAGGAGTTTTGCGTCCGACAGGGTAAATTCCGCTGCTCTAGTTACCATGGTGAATCGGTGAATCTGTGATCGATGTCGGGGTCTACAGAGGAAGCCGGGTGCGCGCACTTATCCAGGATGAGTTACACCTTGCTGGATGAATCGAAACGAAAACTAGAAAAAAAAAAACCTAGTATTCCGTCATCCAGGATGACTGAATAAGCTGCGCTCAACGAATCCAAAACATGGGAGTCCAGGCTTAATCGGTTTCACAAAGACCAAGCCAGGATGAACGGACACGGATTCATCCAGCCAGGTGTAACTCTTCCTGGATAAGTGCGCGCACCCGCCTTCCTCTGTAGACCCCGACATCGATCACAGATTCACCGATTCACCATGGTAACTAGAGCAGCGGAATTTACCCCGTCGGACGCAAAACTCCTCATTTTGGCTAACGAGGAAGTAAAGGAGCGAATGAAATAGAAAGACAACACCACCACAGTTACAAAAACAACCAGAGACAGCGTGGCGAAGGACTACAGATTGATCCTTATTCAATAAAGGAACATCATGTTACTCTTTGTGTATTTATATTTATATCACATATATAGTCTATGGGAAACTGTCAGTTATCTAAGTATAAATAATACAGAGACTGAAAGGGTCAATGTAATCAAATTCCTTGGAATAACTATACAAAAGAAGTGAAGATGTTGTAGTTCATGGAGGTGTGGGTGAATATTGACTGAACTAATACAAATCCAGTCAACATTATTCAGAAAAGGCCAATACCACTGATCAATAAAGTGTCCTATAGGGAACACACTCATCAGTTTATGATCAAACTAAAAGTTTTAAAGTTCGGTAACTTAGTCTACTTTAAAACAAAACAATTCATGTTGAAAATTTAAAAAAACGGTTGCCTGTTCATATTCAGAGCTTGATTAAAATATGGGAAATTATTTCTAATTTCAGAGGAAGTCATGTGTTCAATAAACCTTCTGTTAGAACAAATATGAAGACATTTAGTCTGTGTTGGAGAAAATGTTTGGAACAAGTTCAATCCTGAGTTCAAAGACTGTACAACGCTATTTATGTTTAAAACTATGTTTAAATGTCATGAAAATATATGAATAATGTGAATGTTCATTTTTCCACTGAAACTATTGAATTGTTTAGTTTTTTGTTGTTTCTGTTGTTACTAAGCTAAAGGCATTGGTATCTATTTTATTTCATTTTGTTTGGTGATATGAATGGGGGGGTCAGCAGAATGATCTTGGGCTTCAGCCTATTCCTTTACAGACTCTTTAGTTTTAAAAAATTGTATCTGCATAAATGTCTAATGTTTGAAATGTCTGAATAAACACAATTGAACTGAACTGATCTAATGATTGCAAAATCATCTAAAATCATCATTTATGTAAAATTATTGAAATTAATAATCACAAATGTTTATATACTGACAGTGGGTCTAGTTACTGTGATTCCATTGTTTAATGGGCAGTGGAAGAACTATTGGTTTCCGTTTATGGTGACTGTTGACTGAGATGAGGGATGAGATAAAATAAATCCTGGAACTTAGCCTGGTCTGAACCAGGCTAGCTCCACAGACTAAATCTCCATGGTAACTTATATCAAAACATATCCTGCTTTCCCCTATCCTGCTTTTGTGAAACCGGATCATGGATAAGTTGAGCCAGGATAGCCAACATATCCCGGCTTAATCCCTTATCCTAGTTTTGTGAAACAGGCCCCAGGAGGTTTGAGTGTGTGGATCTGATTCTAGCGCAGTGAGTCATCTGTTGTTATTGAGCAGTCATTAGCGCCCCCTTTTGTCTGCAAGAGGATTAGCACTCTGGTGACCAACGCTGGACCGAGGGGTCACGCACCTCTGTTAAGTCAGGATTTAGTTTAATGTCAAGAAAGTTCACACCAACAGTTTTACATCCATATGTCTTTGTTTATGAAGATGTACACGTGTCTGGATTTGTTTTTGGGTTCACTCATTGGTTCCTTAGTTTTGAGTCATTTCATTGTTTGTTAATCAATCAAGCAAACAAGCAAATTTTATTTATATAGTGTCACATCATAACAAAAGTTATCTCATGACACTTTACATTTAGAGCTGGTCTAAACCAGACTCTTAAGTGCTTCTTCTTGCCTTTCTTTTGTTTGATTAGGTATAAAAGAACTTCACATAGAAAAAGATCACCTGCCCATGAATAGCATTTTAATGCATGCCCATGTGCATGGATATATTTTATATCCTTCTGTTTTTATACTTTTTGTGGTTGTTGCTTCAGTTGGTTCTGGAATAAAGGACAAGTTGTTTGTCATTTTCAGATATGTTTGTTGTTGTTTTTTTTCCCCACATTTTTACTATATTTTTTGCCTATTCAAATAATTGTTAAATCAAATAAAATAAAATAATTGCTAGATCAGTTCATTACAAAAATAATTGATAGCTACAGCTCTATACAGTACTATGCAAAAGTTTTAGGCAGCCTTGAGCTTTGTTGTTTTTGCAGGGTTTTAATAGGCATGTGTCTATTTGTATTTTTTTTTTCTGACATGCATTTTTGTTTTTAATATTATTTGCATATTGGCTATACATTCAAATGTTGCATATTTTACTTCAAAGCCTGAGAAATGTGTATGTATGGTCATGCATTTGAGAAAAAAATATGAATAATGTACAGTAGGGGTGTCAAACTCATTTTAGGTCAGGGGCCACATTCAGTCCAATTGGATCTCAAGCGGGCCAAACCAATAAAATAATAGCATAAAAACCTATAAATAATGGCAACTCCAAATATTTCAGTGCAAAAATAACTTAAATGACTTAAATCCCTTCTTTTTTTTTTACATTTTACAAACTATCCAAAACAAAAAAGATGTGAATAATCTAAAAAAAAAAAAAAAAGACATTTCTGAAGAAAAACAAGCACAATTTTATCAATATTATGCCTCAACTTATGATTTATACATGTGCATTACAGATCAGCTCTACCAAGGCACAAAACATTTGTTAAAATTGCACTTTTTTTTCTTTAGGTATTTCAGGTTGTTCATATTTGTCCTAGTTATTGACATTTTATTGTTAAAGGATATCAGAATTTAATGTTCTTTGCAATAAATCAAAGAGAAAAAAATGGTGTTCCCATTATTTAAAGGAATAATGTCATATTATTTTTTTCACATTAAAGAAGAAAATTTGGAGTAATTATTTCTAGGTTATTATGCTATTATTTTTGAGTTTGATGCACTTGACTGTTAATATCTTCAGGGTAATTTTTACACTTTGCAAATTCATCCCACAGGCCAGACTGGAACCTTTGGCAGGCCGGTTTTGGCCCCCGGGCCGCATGTTTGACACCTGTGATGTGCAGCATATATAGGACAGAGAAAAGGATAAAATACCATAAAAGCCTCAGGGACATTCTGCTGATGTGTAATGTAACACAAAACTTTACCTGCAGAGGCTGTGTAGTTCAAATTTTTTTCCGTACATTTCTTGTTAGAAATAAAGACACATGCTCATTACAACCCTACAAAAACAACGCTAGAGTCTGCCTAAGACTTTGCACAGTAGTGTAGGTTGTGTTTTAGTCTCATGTACATAAACATGGACACTAAAAGACATTCCCTTGCAAATGCATGTAGTGTATCAGCTACATCTGTCAACTTTTATAGGTCTAACTCTGGTCCTAAAATAAGGCTCAACTTTAAGCTTCAGATCTGCTTTTTGTCGCCAGCAATGAGTGTATTGAAAGATTTATGTTTTTGAAACAAGCACACAGCCTCACACAGCCCCACAGTGACATAAGCGGATTGTTACTGAGCCACAGGAGGTGATTTATCTGTGTTACAGTTCTGTTTCCCTCTCTCAAAGGCAGCCCAGGAGAGCATTATGTTGCTTGGAAACTCAACTTAACAAGGTCACAGAGGTAAAGAGAGTTGTACACTGCAGCCTTCAGCAGATCTACACCCAGACCTGCACCCAGACCTTTAACCAGAACTGCAGCCAGACCTGCACAATCCAGCTCCCCAAGCCCAAGCTCAGGTGAGCCTGACTGCTTTACCACTATGCTCATTACTTCCCAGGCATTTCATATATAATATTACATCTTAATATATTACAAAAGCATTTACAAGCAAATTTATTACCTTTAATTATCTGTTACACAATATTGTTGTGTGTTGTAATAATAACAATAGTAATCATAATAATAATGATGAATGTCACCTAATTCCAATAGTAAAAAAGTCATGACAGTGCTGAGCAGTGATGTGCATTCAGTGTGTTCCAGGTAATCAGAGTAGGTAGCCGGTGGCATTGGTTGGCCTTTACATGGATCAGGTAACCAATCAAAGAGAAGGCTCTGTACTGTTCTGTACCGGCCGAAATGACAATAACCACAGCATGAGACAATTTGGAAATGTATGTGTATATTCCGGAAACAATGCTTACTGTGAGTTGTTCCCTGTGGAGAATATTTGACAACACTAATGGTTCCGTCATACCAGCAACAGGTTAGCTTAGCTTAAGAAAAATAGACTATATAAATGATAATGTGCTAATACACTAACCTTAAAGAAATTATGTAAAATACAAAACAAGATGGAAATAATGTAAAATGAAACCAGATGAAAACAACATATTATATAATGTTCTTTTCTTTTATTAAGATACAACAAGCTGGAAACAAATTAAGATTCCAACCAGACTAAAATGATGTAAAACACAAAACTAACAAGATGGAAACAACATATAAAATTCAAAACAAGATCAATATGACAGAGAATAAAACTGATGTAAAATATGAAACCAGAGAAGGAGACGGATACCAGCTGAACTTAAGAACCTGTTACTGTATACTTGACTGTTGTATGTAAAGGAGTAAAAACAAAAGTTTCAGTGAAAAAAAAACAAAAAACAGCTTCTATAAACCAAAGTGGTGGTCATATTTAGTGTGACCTTCCTTTTACACTTAACATGTCTTTAATGCTTTTGTTCAGACAATATGAAGATATTGGCATTCACTTTCTGATTTTTTTATTCCAGGTTTCATTCAACACATGCCAGATGTTTCTAACAGTTTTTGCTGCTTCTTGTCATGGGGTCAGGGGTCATGCTAAATAGTAACTTCAACCTTTAGAGCCCATTTAGTTCAGTTTTTTGTGTATCTTTTAAGGCTGTGCACTTATTTCCTGTATTTTCTTGTTGTATCTGAAGAAAAGAGAATGAGAAATAAATATGCATGCTCATTTCAACGCTGCAAAAACAACAAATCTATAGGCCATCTAAAACTTTTGCACAGTAGTGTATGTGTTTGTGTGACGGTAGGTGCTGTACCTCATCATGTCTGCCATGCACTGGGAAGCCCGACGGCGTCAGAGTGCTCTGGACCGTAAGACGGTCCAACACAAACAGCAGGTAAATGCCTCATCTACACTTCAGAAAGCATTAGGACATGCTAACTTTTAGGTGGTCACTTATTTTATTCAGTATTTTCACATTTACTCATAAGACTTTCAGTATAGAGTTTCAGTTTATTTAATAAAATCCAGTTAATCCTGATATTTTAACTGTGGTTGTTTTAATAGGTTCCACTGACAAGACTGTAATATGATTTTGTTTTGCAGTGTTTGATGAAGTTTATTGTTTTAGTGAGTTAGCTAGCACTTTTAATTGATACTCTTACAGCTCTGCAGCCTTTGTCTAAATATTGGCACTTCTGACAGTTTCTTTGGTACTTCTGACTAAATGCCAAAACAGGCCTGCCAAAGGGTTCAATCCCACCCCTCAGTGTAAAAATTACACTAACAATATTAACAAGCACAGATGTCAAAATCATTTTTGTTCAGATTCCATATATAGACCACTATGATTTCAAGTGGGTCAGACCAGTAAAATAATATCATAATAACCTATAAATAGTGACAACTTCAAATTTTTTCTCTTTGTTTTACTGTAAAAAAAAAAGTTAAATTACATAAACATGTTTACATTTACAAACTATCCTTTCACAAAAAAATCTGAATAACCTGAACAAATATGAAAAACCTAAAATGTCTTAAGCGTAGTAAGTGCAATTTTAACATTATTATGCCTGTTACAATTTTTTTTTTTTTTTTGTATTTGTAAGTTCTAATGCACATGTTTAAATGAGAAGCTAAGGCAAAATGTAACATATTTTGTAAAAGAAATTTCAGGCTGTTCGTGGTTGTTCATGTTATTCACATTTTTTAAAGGATAGTTTGTAGATATAAACAGTTTCCTGGTGTAATTTTACTTTTTTCACTGTTATTATTTTACTGGTCTGGGCTGTAGGTAGTAGTCTGGGCAGTATGTGGCCCCTGAACTAAAATGTGTATGACATCCCTGGTTTAGCGTTTAGATGGGCTAAATGTCATAACAAGTCTCTTTTTCTTCAGTTTTCTCTGTTTTAATATAATAACATTTGAATTTACTCTGAGATTTTAAGAACATATACATGATCAGAGAATTAAATATATGAAAATATCAGATTTACACTGACAAATTCAAAATACACATGATAGTCTTATAATAAATGGTGGTAAATTACTTTTAAAAAGATTTGATTTCAAGAAAAAAATAATTTCCTAGTTGACACGAAGTTAGTTTTGGGTCTTTAAGGGTTAAGTGAAGTTACTGAATGATTCTAAAAAAATGACCAAAAAATACCCTAATAAGGTGTTTTGGGTACTGAGCCTGCTAAATCCTCAATGGACATGAACATGAATGTGTATGTTCCATTTACTCCTGACAATGCACAAACAGCAGGATACAAACTGTCACATTCACACAGGAAGGGAGTTGCGACACGATGCTGAGGTGTTACATGTCGCTGCTCAGGTTCCACTCAGCCCTGACGCTTTTCAATAATAAAGTAGACTAAGAGAACTGGCGAGAACCATAAACACGACACAACTTCTCTGATTTTTACATCTGGACTGGATTTTTGACAGTGACAAATATCATCTAAATTCTAATGGGTTACAAGTACTAAGTTGCATAACTGTATAAGTATTCTTAGTACAATCATCTCCAAATTGGACAAAAGTAGCCTTTCAATTCAGTTTTCTTTACATAGTGCCGAATCCCAAAAACATTTCACAATGCACATAACCCTCAAACAACCAAACAACCACTGGCAAGCAAAATCATCTACTGATCTAAAATGATTAATAACTTCTGAACCACTAAACCTATCCATATGTTGAAATAGTTCAGGTAAAATAAACTTTGTCATCTTTTCATGGTCATCAGATATGACTCATTTGGATGTTCAGAGGCTCCGTAGTGAACGTGGAAACACCATCATCTTCTACAGCATTGATTCACCAGTAAAACCCATGGAGTTTGATAAATGACAGTGGACTAACACACTTGATTTATATTCAGTTAATTATATACTAGCAGATAAAGCCACTTTTTCTTCAGTTTTCTCTGTTTCTGATTTAATAACCCTTAACTTTCTGTCTAATCCAAGCTTTAATGAACATCTACATGATCAGTAAGCTAAAGATTAGAAAAAACCCCATTTTCATTTAAAGAAATGCATTATACAGAGGATAATATTATATATTATATACATAAATGATGATAAAACACTTAAGAAAGGTTAAATAGAGAGAAAAAAAAATTTGTAATTGCCACAAAAGTAGCACTGGGTCTTTATAGGTTAAGTAATAAAAGATTAAAACAAGAAACAAGATCAAGTAAGATGAAAATAATGTCACAAATGATAAACTTTTTTATTGTGATTTTATTGAATCGGTTTTAGCTTTTTCAATTGTGTCATGGTTTGGAAACCTGCCTCTAAAAGAAAAGAACTCACTGAAGTAGATCATTAAATGATCTGGTCGTCTCATTGGGGAGTCACAGCTGGGCCTGGAGGTGCTGTACACTAGGCAGGTACAGCGGCTGGCCAGCTCCATTTGTGCTGATAACTCCCATCCCCTGATCATTGACTTACAGCTTCTACCATCTGGACGGAGATTTAAAGTCCCAAAATGTAGGACCACGCGCTACAGGAACAGTTTTGTCCCTTGTTATGGAAATGTTCAACTGATAACCCACACACAAAGAGGAGGAGAGAAAGTTAGAGTTAAAATAAATAAATGCATTTATTGAGAAGTCAATCACAGAGAAACTCTGTAAGTGAAGTCTGATTAAACAAGAGAAAACTAAAGATTATATAGAACCAAATCCAACCCCCTCAAACTATGATGTCATTCCTTACGTACATCGTACCACCCCATACTACTCCTTCTCTGCTCCGTGAAGAGGTCATGATGACCTCTCCACTCTAACCTTGCTTGGATCCAATCTGGAGTGCAGGCGCCATCCTCTATCTACACATTCAGACATTTAGGTGTTTGGGTTTTAACTCAAGGCAAGAACTCCGTTCCTGGGTTGGGGGTGTTACAGAGTGGTAAACATCACACATAATGAATAATGACTCAGCATTAAAAGAAGATGTACTAACAGTATAAAATATAAAGAGTATAAAATATAAAAAGTAAATTTTTCCACCACACCCTGCTGCTATTTCTATTTTAAATAAGCCTTGATGCACCTCACTTTGTTTTAATTCTTGGGTCCTGGCTTATTTTAATGTGGTCTTAACTTATTTATCATTTATTCACCTGCTGTCCCTTCTATATTATATTGTATCATTATATCATATTTTTGTCATGCTTTTTACAGGTTTTATGTTGGCATTTTAGTGATATTTGATGACTTTTATTTATTTTAGTCTGCTTTTTATGTTTTTATTTTCAGTCTGTTTTAATCATGATTAGTGAGCTGCTGGGAGTACTTGTCCGTGTCTTTGTCTGGGCTGTTTTTAATCTGTCCCCTCTATGTGTTTAATGTTTTTTGTGTTTGAGATGCCCTCTCCTGATTGCAGAACAAATCTACCTACGGGTATTAATAAAGTCACCTTGAACCTTGAATAAACAGGTAATCTGGACCATGGAGAAACTTCTACTTCTACTTCATTTATACTCTGACTACATTTTAGAGTCTGTACTTTTATCCTTTGACTTGAGAAATAAGTTGAATCAGTACTTCTATTTTTACCAGAGACCCTGTGTGTTGTTCTCCTGGTGGAGTTAAACTGTGTAGTTTTGCAGCTTGGATGCTATGAAGTGTGTGTTTTCCTCTTGTTTCTATCTCTTCCCAGTTGTTGAGAGAGGATCCCAAGGCCACAGCGACTGAGTCAAAGCCAGCACAACAGCAAACAGGTATCATTCCATTCATCTGAAAGCATACAGCTGTTGTCCTGGGGCAGGATTCCTTCTAAGATCCTTCCTGGTCTAGCCGTGAGGACTCCCACTGTTGGAATGCTCTTATTTACTTGAAATAACTGGGTTTTGGGTCAGAAGTCAAGAGCTAATTCAATGAGACTCGGACCCTGTTGGTTTAAAATAAAGCACAGATCATATTAACATGGCAGCCATTTTCCTAGAAAATCACACTCAGGCGGGAAATTGTGATCAGTCAAATAAAGCCTGGAAAGGTATGGATTTTGCCCTGTTTGTAGACTCTCATCTTCAGGTTCTAGGCTCTGTCTAGATCTTGCATTAAGATCTGCCCTGAGATATCCAGACTTAAGTGTTCAGTTCATATGCAATTACAGTTCCTCCCAAAATGTGTCTGGAGTGATCACCTAAAGTCAGATCTAATTTGTCTGCTTGATAAGATAAGATATCAAAATAGAGACAGAAAGAAACAACCCTTAAAGACCCACAACTATTTTTGTCACAACTTCCAAATAATTTTTTGGTCTTTCTCAAGTGATTTATTTAATATATTATTGATCAATAGTTTTACTTAACCCTCAAAGACCCAGAACTACTTTTGTGTAAACTTCCAAAATCTTATTTTTCTCTAAATCTTATCTTTAAGTGATTTATCACCATTTATTTTAGCTCTAACCTCTGTATTTTGTATTTTTCAGAGAAAATCTTGTATTTTCTCATATTTAATTCAATGATCATATAGATCATAAAAGCTCAGAGTAAATTCAAAGTTTATTTGATCAAAACAGACAAAACTGAAAAAATGTGTCTTTTTCAACATTAGTAATACCTTCTCTGTCATTGCCATATTTGTTATTATTATTGACTTTCTTATAAGATGTGCCTTTACTAGTCCCACAAGGGGAAAATCCATAGATTTCTTCTTCTCTCAAAAAACTCTACTCTTAATCTTGGTATTTCGCCAGTATGTTTATTCAGAGCTGCACCCTTGGGTGGATTGTTTGCTCATTCTAACGCAATGGACGCACGGAAGGTCAAATGCAGTGACATTTACACCATTTGAAACACACATAAAATTAGCATAAATTAGCCTTGAGAGTACCAGGGCTGGACCATGGACAAACCCTGTCTTATCAGCTGTGGTCAACACCCCTCTCAGAGAGACACTTTTCTGCCTGAGAATGGGCTGTTTTACCCCTAATTGCCCACTGAATCATGTCCAAACATATGGTGGGACAGCCATTGACATTCATATTCACAGGACAATGGTGCTATTATGGGCAATTAGCACTTCATTAATATCTGTGTGATCATCGAAGGTCTTTAGCACCTGGAGACAGCAAAGCAGCCTTATTAATGAAGAAAACTCTTCACACACAATGCCAACGGAGTATTTATATACAACACCTCATTCCCCCCACCCTCCAAATAACAGAGGGTACAAAGAGCTTTTACATATTTTTACCATTAAGACTCAGATCTCATTTGTTACTTTGTGTCCTATGACTTTCCTGCCAGTAGCATTTTTACTTGACACCTGAATTGTTTTTCTTGTAGTATACTTAAATGCTAACAGCGATTCTTGAAGCTCAGTGTCTGAAACCAGACCACATTTTAGTCGGGGAGCCAAAGTCTCAGTCTTGTTCAGTCTACCCCTGTCCTCTTCACTATTCTCTCCTCATTCTCACGTCTTCTGTTCAGTCCTCCAGTCTCCTCTTCACTCAATGCTTTACTGTCCTTTCCATTCCTACACACTGAAGATGAAACAACCATATATAAGGTGATGACAATATTTGCCAAATGTATTTATTATTTATTTATATATTATTTATTTGCCAAATCAAACCACTTATAATTTATCTTATTTATTTACTGGTTTATGTAATAGGGATCATGCATATTAATTAACATTGTTGTATAAAAATACATCATGTAAATATGCCAGAATTAGTAAAATAACTACTTTTCATCTGCAGTCCCTAGGCACGTATTATGAAAAACAGTCAACATTCATACAACACTCATTCACTATAAATCAAAAGATACACATAATAATAACATACACATCACAAAAACAAACAAAACAAGAACAACAACAATAAGCAAGAAGAGGGCATAAACTAATGACAAGCATATAAATTAATTAGCTTATTTATTCACCTAAGATTTCTATAAACATGTATAATATGTGTTTTATATTATTATTGCAAGTTAATAAGTTACCTATTCACTTTAGAGACCATACTTTGGCTTAAATGTCAATTTAAAATCTTTATATCCCTAAACCTACATATCATGTTAACTGCTAGCCTTAGCATGCTAAGCTAATTGCTAGGCTATGCTAACTTGACAAGATTGATGAGAAATAATAAACTCAATTGCTACTATAAATATTTAATTTATTACTTCTTTTGTAATATTTAAGTGATACATGTACAGAATTCAGGCTTCAGTACTGTAGAAGCCAATAACGTAAAAACGACCCATAACGTAATAATGACCCATAGTGTAATATATTTGCCACTTTTAAAATGTAATAGGCCCATAACGTAATAACTGACCAATAACGTAATAAAAGTCCTGAACTGATAACATAATAACTTTTGACCACCATTACGTTATTGGCCTGATAAAAAAAAAAAAAAAAATCTTTGCAAATGTAATAATTGAGCCAATAACGTAATAATATATTAATATCACTGTATTTAAGTTTCATTTATTAGATATAACTGTGAAAAAAATCTCTCTGTCTCTCTCTCTCTCTCTGTCTCTCTCTCTCTTATTCCCCCCTCCATGTATTTGTCTATTTAACTTGATGGTTAAAATAGTCTCTAGTCCTGTCTGCTCCGCCTTTGCCTTTCAAACTATCTCCAAAAGAAGTGGAAGCACACGTTTACAAACATAGACAATGGGATGATATGAAATATGTACGACATTTATGACATGTAACTCACTCTTGAATATAGGATTTTTTTTTTCCACTGTTAACCCTGTAAAGCCTGAACCATTGAATTATTGACAGAAAATTCCAGTTCTTTAAAACTGGAGCCCTTATTGGTCCTTCTGAACAACGAAAAAAAAAAAAATCAAATACTAATTTCCATGTATGAGTTTCAGTTTGTATCATATTTGATACATTGCGTCTCAATGCTCAAATATTATTTTTGAACAAACAAAAAAATAATATAACACAAACATATCTAACAAATTGGTAATTCCAAACATACATAAGAACATTTTCCAGTGCGATTATCATGCAGTAATGAAAAATCCACTTGTGGAACTGGTACAGTGGAAGTCTGGAGGTCATAACATTTCAGTTTTCTTGACTAATTTTGTGGCTCACAAACTTTTTATTTTGCATGGTGGTAGACATGAAAACAGTTCCTGTCCTTGTTCAGACAAAGATGCACTCTGCATTTCTTATTGTGAACATGCGAGCTTATCATATCATTATAATCATAGCATAATCATTTTCAACGCTCCTTCAACACTATTTTTTTTGCCATCTAAAAACACATGTGCACACACAAAAACAGTTTAATGTGTATTTTTTCCTCTAAATTGGTCAGTTTTTAGTGAAAATCAGTAAGAAAAAGGAAGTCACTAGCAATGGTACCATGGCAACACCCACCTAGTAATTAATCATCATGATACAGCAAGTTGAATATGAGTTTTTCTATGAAACTGGTCCTAAAAAGAGGACATTGGGGCTAAAAATTCAAACCAGATGTAGACTAATGTTATGAAGCAAGTTTGGAAGCACTTTGGATATATTTAAAAAAAAATATATATATTTACCGAGATAAAATAAATTATTTTTTAGATAAAATAAGTTTTTTTTTTCGTAAAAATTACACAAAAATTATACGCTACTATTTTTTTAATATCTTTTTATTTTCTTACATGTACATTTTGAGAATCGAAGTAAATATGCAAGGCAGAGTGTTTCATAAAAATGGCCGCTGTTGCAAAATCACTCGTGATTTACATGTGTTTAAATGGGTAGGTTCCGCATATAACATGAATGGACACGATGGGTTACACTAGAAACCTGGAATGAGACTGAGATTCATGAAAAACCTGTATGTCTGGATTAGAAAAACCACTAGGATCGACACATTTAACACAATGTCATAAGACCATTTAAGCACGTTTTCCGATCAAAAATGACACCCAGGTAGCTTTTCATGTCTCAATTTGGGTCCCGATATTTTATTAAAAATTCATTAATTTTTTTTTGGGGGGGTTGTATTTATATGAGGGGCCGTATGGGACATAATTCAGAATTAGCATTCACACACATATGTTAAATGCATTCACACACACATGTGAAAACGCACACACACGTGAAAATGCATGCACACACACGTGTGAAAATACATGCATACACACATGTGAAATGCATTCACACACACATGTGAAAATACACGCACACGCACATGAAATGCATTCACGCACACATGTAAAAATACACGCACACACACATGTGAAATGCATTCACAAATGCATGTGAAAACGCACACACATGCATGTGAAATACTTTCTTAAGCCTAATTTTTTTTCACCTAAACAGGAAGGCATTTTACCTGAACAGGAAGGCATTTCACAGTAATCGGAAGGTGGAGAAACCTTTTTCCCTCCTCCTTTTTTATTGGCGGAGGCGGAGAAGCGGAAACTACAGTGTTGCAGGCGCTGACCCGCTCGTTGTAATGTCAGCAAACAATTTATCAGAAGCAGCGACATTACTTCAGAGTTTGTTAGGATCTACGCAGACTCTGGCAAATGCGTCTACAGACGGCCAGCAGCCGACTACTTCGGTCGGATCCGTTGACACCCGCCTAGCAATGCTTTTCCCGTCACATCAGGCTGGTAGCGGCTCCGGAGCTACCAGGGGATCTCCGCCTCTACCGTCAGGTTCTAATATGCCTGGATGTGCGCCACGCTATCAAGCACAGAAGCACTTTAGTTCGTGGACGACCTGCTCAAGAAAAAAAAGGTAATAACAGTTATTATAAACCCGTTAGGACTGCAACAACAAATACATTTCTTGACGCATCACTGCCGGGTGTTCTGTCAGTGCAGCATACTTTGTCAGATTAGCGTATTAGCATTCTTACATTTGTCATGATATTCCAGTAGGTAATAATAATGCATAGCAGTTAAATACGGATACATGATGATCTGAATGGTGAAATGCACGCTTTCAGAATCGCATACGTATTTTTATGTAACAATATGCTATTGTATGTCTTAATTTGAGCCTATAGGGAAGCCAGTCACTCGACAAAGTTAGCTCAATGTTTGTCGCTGTGCTTAAAGAGCTAGAATTACTCTGCAACAGTAGAGTAATTTAGGTTGTTAACAACAGATTTTAAATAGCTATAGGACAATGTTATTTCTGTAACATATTGGTTTGTACAAGTTTGTATGTATGTTTCTAAAATTAATATGACTTGCATTTGCTGTTACCACATATGTCTGATAGTTACATTTGCATTTCAGAATGAAGACACAGCAACATGGCAATTTCCACAATGACGTGATACTACTCCCCAATCCATCATGGGGAATTGTGTGCAAGCAAGGTCCGAAATTACGTTTACACAAGCATGGGCACATCCTCAGTGCCTTTGAATTCCAGAAGGCCTGGGACTATCAGACAATTGTACAACACATCAGAGATGGCTTTGGTGGGCGCATTCCAGAAGATGTCAGGTAATGGTTATTTTTTTCTCCAGACTGTGTATAACAATAATATAAGCATCTCTAATATTGCTGTTATTATACCCTTGACCCCTGAGAAGAGTGATATTAGGAATAACTAATAAGATTTACTTCTGCATTACATGCTCTGTACAAATAAAAGACTTTCATATGGGCACTGTGGATATGTAAATACACAATCAGTGCATAATATACTCATCAGATGAGCCATGGCCAGTTATCAGGATGTTCAACTTTTTCAAAATTATGTAATTTAACAGTATTTAATGAGTTTATGGAACCAATCTGTATTTGTGTTTCCAAATTACTAATTTGAAAGTAAGTAAAATAAATTCAGTTTGGATTAATAGTGGTGTGTTATATTGTTGTTGCAGCAGATTCAGTAATTGGGTAAATAAGTAGTTGTAGTTTTGCGTCTTAGTGTGCCATGCAGTGGAGTATATACAATAATTCTCGATTCACAACGTAAATTAGGATTAATGCTGTTAACATCAATGTTAACCTGGCAAACCTACAAGAATGGACCAGCCCCCACTGATCATAGGACCAAGGAACTAGGGACATACACATATGTACACATAGGCTACAATAGCTGGTTAAGCTACATAATTTTAAAGTTGTTTTTTTTTGTCTTTATAATACCCTCATCTTCCTTTTTAGCATCCAGTTTTTAATGTCTTGTGGCAATAAGCTGGTGACCCCAAAACTCCAGGAGGGACAAGAGCTGAATGGGATAATGTTCCATAAGGTTTATAAATCCAAAGCCCTCTATGTGAGACCATCAACGACCCTTTTAGTAAGTTGTCTTACGTAATGTGTAACAGCAATAATGGGATATCTGCAATATAATCATGTGAAAACCTTAATAACGTTTTGCTAGGTGGCTGCCTTGGTCCCCCTGTTTTTCTTTGTTTGAGCACACTATGTGTTGTTGCTTGTTTTTCTTTTTGTATGTCTTTGTTCAGTTGTGGTATCTTGTTATCTGTAATTTTTTTAAGTGCCAATGGGACTCGAGATGGAAATTAGCCATATGGCTATAATCTCTTGTATTTACATGTAAATGTTCATTAATATGAACTGTCCCATTTTAAAAATCAATAAGTTTTATTATTTAAAAAATAATAATCACATAATAGACTTTTTTAAGATAATTGGCATTCATAAATCAAATTGCTAGTGGTATCATTGAATGAACAAAATTAGTAACTTATTTTTAAGATTTTAATTTCAAAATTACAGTTTTTTGCTTTTTCTGTATTTTAATGGTCAACTATCTTTATCTGTTTAAGACTGACATGGATGATGAAAATGAACTTTCCCACGCCACTACCAGAGCAATGTCAGGTGACAGCGATGAAGACTGTGTTGAATTAGTTGGTCCACAAATCCCCATGGGCAGAAGTGGGCAGGCTACCACAAGGTCTGCTGCAAGGTTTGGCTGTCATAGTGGTCACAGTGGAGATGGCAACCATCGCACTAAAACTGCTAATGAAGACTGCAGTGGTGCCAATAACATTACCACCAGTACTATCAAAAACTGCAAAGTAATAACTCCTGGCACGAGTGGACATGATGCAGAAGATAATGCAAGAAGTGATGGCAACTCTGCTCCTGGTTGTGATGAAGACTACATCTCATATGTAACAGTTGTAGCTAGTCTTTCTGATGAATCTTCTGGTGACGAGGAACTAAACAAAGCGATAACAGCTAGTTTGGAGAGTCATCTGTAAGTAGCACACACAGAACGTAAGCTTAAGAGATAGGAATTACTACTGAGGATGATATGATCCAATAATTAATAACTGAATAATTGAGACTACACTTAGCTCTTTGTGACACTAGAGTAGCTGCCCTCTGCTGGTAATTACAAAGAATGCAGATTAATGTTGCCTAAACTTTTTCAGACCCAAAAGCTATATGATTTTTTTTTTTTTTATTCCCGTGATTTCAGAGAATGCATCATGTTACAAAACATATGGTATTGTTGCATTTCTGTTGTTTTCCTATGTTCTCTTACAGTACAGAAAAGGTGCCAGTTGATGTGATACTGCAGGAGTTGTCAAGGAAAATTTGCACACAACGGCAGTGCAAATTCAATATAAACCGTGCTGCTATCTGGGATGGGGCAAAGCGAGGCTTCCAAAGGGTATCCTATGACCCCACCTACAGAATGTGTGTAAAATTTTCAGATGACATGGGGAGAATTGAGGAAGGGGTGGATTTGGGGGGCCCAAGGAGAGAGTTTTTGAGGCTGCTGATGGAGACTATTGCCATGTCCTCCATGTTTCAGGGAAAAGAAAACAGGAAGAACCTGGCTCTGGACAGTACTGGTAATAACTTGCTTTTCAAAAAATGGATGCTGGGATCCATTTTATATTTAAAATTAACTTTTTATCTGATTTGTAAATAATACAAAAATACAATGATCTCCATGTTTTTATGTAGTATTATTAGGTATTTATCAATATTCCATTTCTCTGTCTTCCATTGTGTTGCAGCTCTAAGAGAGGACTGGTACTACATAGCTGGCAGAGCCATTGCAGTAAGCTTAGTACATGGCGGTCCACCCCCAAATTTCCTCTCCCCAACAGTATTTTCTCTTTTGGTTGATGGCTCAGCCAATCCAGTCCTAGAAGATATTGCTGACACAGAACTTTTGGAAAAAGTTAAAAAGGTCAGTTTGTAAAGTGAAGTAAATGGAAGTTGATATTAAGTTGAAGTAAATTTGACACTACATAATGTTTAGGCTACAATAAGATGTTTGTTCATTAGTTACCACTTAGAGAGGGCATAGGACATTTCACACCAGGCCAGTCTGCCCATTGCTATATTCCCAATTGGCCTCTTAGAAAGACGTGCACAACTACTCAGTGGACCAATGTTATAAGAAAATTACATTGTCCTTGTATTTTGTGACATGATTAGCCATGTGATTGAAAAATGTCCAAAGTATAAGGGTGCCTTTGGATGTCATGTAATTATACATACCTCTAATAATTGTGTTCAACTAAAAGGGTAAAACTAAGAGACCTCCTTAACCAACATTCTGCTGCTCCTGTTAGGTATCTGAAAGTACAACTCTTGAAGACCTTGAGAAGTCAAAGGCTCCTCTACTTGACTATTTGGCCAATGCAGGATGCCTGAGGCCTATGCGGTCAGTAGGAGACAGGGATCTACTGGTGCATGACATTGTCATGTTTCAGGTTATCTACAGGGTGCAGTGTCCATTTCAAAGGTATTCAGTTGGATGTTTCCTGTCAGGTTGTTTAGAATAGGAATCTGAGTTTAATTGACCAGTATGACTTCAGACAAACATAACAAAATGATTTCTATTAAAAACTTCACCATATTTGCATGGCTGCCATTTTACCTCTGATGTCACTCTCAGAATGCAAAGTTCTGTTGTGGAAGGAATGAAGTCATATTGCCATGTTTCCAGTTGCTAGTATTATAAATTTGGAGAATATGACATTACCATTTAATCACTTGCTGAAAGATACACAACTGAAAAAGCAGTGAATGGTGACAATTTGGAAAAATGACTCAAAAGGCAAAACATTTGAATTACATTTTTAGCTTTCAAGTACTCACACAGAGACATTATGTAGTGTGATATAAAATAATTGGAGGGGCATTTATTTCATTCAAAAATATAAATACGCATAGTAAAAACTGCATTACACCCTGGAACTAAAATACACTGGTTGGTTTAAGCTTGCACAGTTTTTGGAAGCAGGTATATCCTGCTATCATTTTATAAAACAGAATACACTCGTGGATGCAATCTGTTAGAACTACACACAGAAATGTGTAGCAGTGAGACAAATACATGTACACATTGTGTAATAATATAACCAGGATATGTTTGAGGTAGTTTGAAGAGACAGCAAGAAAATTTATATTATGACGTGAGCTTGAATAAATGAGGTGCGTTTTATCTAAAGGCTTTAAGAGATGTATTTCCAATGTGCCCTAATATTTCAGAATTAAATAGATGTCACTATATAATGGTAAGAAGAGGCTGAATGCAGTTACCTGTAACTAACACATGACTAAATATTTTTGTTTTATCTTCAAAATTTGGCCGATACACCTCCAGATTTATAACATCCATTACTTTTTCAGTAACTCATCATTTGGGAAGCAGAAAATTATAGTGATTTGACTGATTCTCTTCATATTTATGACTTTACATTATTCCTTCCATATCATAGTTTGTATTTCCTTCCCAGAGCTTGATGTTAAAGAAAAATGGCCACAATATTAATATGGCCTATTAGCAACCACAATTAAATGTTGAATGCAATTGTATATGTTCTGTGCACAGATTCTGTGAGGGACTAAAAACTCTTGGGGTCCTGGAGAAAATCCAAAGACATCCTGACAGCTTTCGTCCTTTGTTCTGCTTTGAGCCAAGCCCACTGACTGCTGACCTGATGGATGATTTGTTCAGCATTCATCTGTCTCCTGAAGGAAGCAACAAGAGAGTTGCTGAGGAGATGGTTGTTACATTCTGGAGAGACTATCTCCAGGATGCAGAGGGTAACTAAAATTTTTATTATTCCATTTGAAGTATAATTTTCACCCTCAGGTTGTAGAAGACATGAAAGGATATCAATACTGTAAGAGGTATAACATTTTTTGATTCTTTGGTTGTGTGAAATACTGATTATATATAAAATTCTGATTATATATAATCACATAATAATAGTAATATAAATGGACTTATCCAATATGTCTTCTCAGCTGATGATAATTTCTCTGTAAATATTTCATAAAAACTACAACCACTTATAATGTTCTTTTTTTCCTTGTATAAGAGGAGGAAGGGCCCTCCAAACTACAGAAAATATTGGCCTTCGCAACTGGAGCATCTGTTGTACCACCCATTGGCTTTTCACCAAGCCCTTCCATCCAGTTCATTCACAAAGGAGATGACGACTTCTCCTGTACACCAATGTTCCCCATGGCCAACACGTGTGTTAACTGTATCAAGTTACCACTACACGTGTCATACCTGCTGTTCAAGGAGAAGTTTGACTTCGCACTCGGCAACACATATGGGTTTGGCAGGGCATGAACACATCATACTCTATTTTACCTTTCTTTCTCTGCTTGTCTAGGTCTGACTTAAAAAACTAAAGGGCCACTGTTAGTTGCATTTGAATGCCCACCTTGCTGGTTCCAGTCAGAGGGTGCAGACCTATTTTTCCACCCCCCAAAGGGAAGGCAAGGGGTAGGTTATTGTTTTTGGTTCAGTTTGTTTGTTAACACTTTAGCAGCAAAACTATTGGTTGAATTCATTCCAAATTGGGTTTATAGATTGCCAGTGACCCAGAATGGATCTGATTACATTTTGGGAAAAGTAGGTTAAAATTCAAATTTTTTTGTGAATTTTTAAAATATTTTTCTTCTCTCATTTACTTATAATGGGTGAAATTTCAAATGTCTATAAAAACATCAATTTTGTTTCAATTTACTTCAAACTTGGCACATATATAGAGCAATATGCTGACATCAGTTCACACATAGATATGATGACATCAGCTAGATCAATGCCAAAATAAATACAGTGGCAATTGATATGACATCAGCTCAAGTTGACTTTTATTTTCATTGTTATTTATCAAGTTTCATACAAACAGTTGGCGTTTCTCATCTCTGTCCGAATAGAAGCAAGTGCTCCTTAACTTTGTGCACAAATGTTGTTTGTTTAAAAAATATGTTTTAACACATGCTGTTCACTGCAGAAAATTTATAAGTGAAGAAAATAAATTTATTCCATGGTTTCCATCATTTTCTAATGGATTCACTCGAATACTGTTCATGGTAGTCTCATTAATGGCTACATCAATGTCTGGAATTATAACATTGTTATTGGTTTGAAGTTCAGGTAAGGGTCCTTCTTCATCAATGCCGTAATAGTTATCAACATCAAAAATACCATTTACAGCTGGATGGATTCCAGTGTTGTTTATGACACCTGTATGCCACAGCTGAAGAGGCGTCTGCCCTCCTTGTGTGGAGAGGCCATGGTTGTTCCACTGGTTCATAAATTCTGTCACAGCCTGTTCAATTCTTGGTAAGTAAATATAATGGAGACAAAATAGATGTAATTCATTCAATGAATCAAGTAACCCATGTTCTTCCATGAAGCTAAAGATATTTGCAAAATGTCTTGTTACAACTCTATTGAGTTCTGCCCACAGTCTCTCAATCCTTTGGTTATGTACTGAGACGCCTGTAATAACACTGTTCAGTCCTCTTCTTTCTAACATGAAACGAGCAACATGTATATTTTCCATACCATGATCACACCTGACTCTTAAGGGCAAACCAAAGTTGGCTATTCCCTCTAAGAATAATGACAATACACTTGAAGCTCTATTATTAGATAAGCATCGTAGGTATATGATAGTCCGACTGAAGCCATCCACACAGCCATGAAAGACCATCCGCCACCTAACCAGTTTGTGGTTACCATCAAAATGCCTGTTGGGAGATAAGAATCCACTTTTGAGCATGTGTATACTGCATCACAGTTACAATGAAAGCAAAAAGTATAGAGGACTTAAGATTCTGAAGAAATAAGTATTTCTTAATGTGTTTGGCTACCATAAATAAAAAGCTTGACAAAATACACACAATAATTGCTATTATGGCAGTACATTGCTTCTTTTACAAAACTCACCATAATTGGTTGGGTGCCTGAACACTGTACACCCTTCGATGTATGGCATGACGACGTCTAAATGACCACCCAATTGGATCAACATGATGTAGGCTCAGTCTTAAACGCCACCTTTGGACTCTTAAGCCACGGGATCTAAGACTTCCCATTACATATGTTTCACCTGCATTTGGAGTGTTGTGTAATATATCACTAACAACTGTGTCCAACTCCTGGTTTGATAAAACGGAAAACTGTAATGGCTCCACTCCCAGAATTTGCCTGTGTCTGTACAGGGTTCGCCGACTGATTCCAAAGCATGATGCGATCAGCTGCCATGTCATACCAATTGACATGCAGTGCTCTATCTGTTCGGCAGATATGGTGTATCGAGGCCGACCTCGATAGCCACTCAGGGTTGTTGGGGGTCTCAAGTTGTTTGGTGTCCCATTAGTAGAGCTCTGTCTGGCGTAGTGATCTTGCAGCAAATGCCAAAAGCATCTATACAAAGATACTAACTGGCTGCTAACACCAGAATTAAGGTGATCATATCCAGACACAGCGGCAATAAATGTACAAAGAGTCCTTGTATGATCATCCAGTTGTCTGTACAGTCTCTCTTCACTGAAGCTGTCAGGTTGTTCCCTTTGCAGTGACTCAATGCATTGCAAGGCACTATTTAAAAAAAATCTAATATCTTCTTCTTCAGTGCCTTTGGCTTGAAGAAAAAACGTTTGGAAATGAAATACAAAAAGCATGAGATGAAGATACATTGCTGGAAAAAAGGTAAAACTGAAACTTCCCTCAAGCCTTTTGTTGAAATCTGTTTACTGAGTTGCGTCTTCCGGTTCACTTCTCTCTTTTTTTTATTGGCTGTTCAGCACAAATCACTTCCTTTTTAGGTAAAATGCCTTCCTGTTTAAGTGAAATGCCTTCCTGTTTAGGTAAAATGCCCTCCGGTTTAGGTGAAATGCCTTCCTGTTTAGGTGAAAAAAATTATGTTTGAGAAAGTATTTCACATGCATGTGTGTGCATTTTCACATGCGTTTGTGAAAGCATTTCACGTGTGTGTGCGTGCCTTTTCACATGTGTGTGTGAATGCATTTCACATGTGTGTGTATGTGCATTTTCACGTGTGTGTGAATGCATTTCACATGTGTGTGTGCACATTTTCACATGTGTGTGTGAATGATTTCACATGTGTGTGTGCGCATTTTCACATGTGTGTGTGAATGATTTCACATGTGTGTGTGCGCATTTTCACATGTGTGTGTGAATGATTTTATGTGTGTGTATGCGTTTTCACGTGTGTGTGTGCATTTTCACATGTGTGTGTGAATGATTTCACATGTGTGTGTATGCATTTTCATGTGTGTGTGTGAATGCTTTTCACGTGTGTGTGTGAATGCTAATTCTGAATTATGTCCCATACGGCCCCTCATAACCTCATATACCTGCTGTGTCAAATTTGATATGCCTTTTTCAACACGGTTTTACTAAAACATAGATTATGAAATATTAAGTAATTTCACATTGCATCAACCCAATAACTTTTCCTATTGATGTTTCAGTAAGAAAAAAAATTAATGTTCTCTGACCTTAACCTTTTCAAAATTGGCAAAGCTCTTCTTCAAAAACCACCTGTGCCTCCTTCCTCATTAATATAGTGTCTTGTAGTGTCACTAAAGGCCTCTGGTCAATAAATTCCTCCCCCTGGTGGATTATCAGTGTATTGCATTTATCTAATTGTATACATCAGGTTTTTCAAGAAAAAAATATCACACTGATCATGTAGAGGGGTTCCAAACCCATGTATCAAATATGATATGTTTGGTGTTATAGGGTTAAGGATTTTTTGATTTCCCATAATTGACCAGAATTTCAATAAAATGAACTGTTCACCAAAGAAAATTGATCCCTGATTGCCTTTCAATGTGTCCTAGAAAGGAAGCAAGGAAGTTTGGACAACCAAAGAAAGTCAATATCACACCGCTGCCCTCTAGTGGTCAATTATGGGAAATCAAAAAACCTTTAACAGTGAAAACAATTCCTATCTTCAAGAGTGAGTTACATGTCATAGTGGGGCAGCATAGCTAACCTATTGTGCATTTTGTGATAAAACCACGAAAATTGGCACAGATGTAGACTGATAGATAGTGAGCAGATATAGATATTGAGCCACCTCAAATTTTGTCTTGAACGGCCATTTTTCAAGATGGCCACCAATCGCGTTGTGTGAAAATTAATTTAAGCATAGAATTAGACACAGTTGATAAATATTCATGTTCTTGGTGTCTGTTTCTATAGTTTGAGAAGTGCTGAAGGCATTTTTTGTGGTTCCAGTCTCCTAGGAGGTCAAAATTTTGATTTGATTCAAGGTGGCGCTCAAAATCTGCTTAAAATTGACATTTTGCAATAAATTTTCTGTTCAGACTGTGGAACAAGATATCAACATTAGCATTCGTACTGTCACATTTATGTATTTATTGAAAACTTTTGGCCATTACAAAATTTTACATGGCAGTTTGTTTTCCAACATGGCAGCAGTAACTGTTCTCTGACAGTTTATGATCAAAGATATTGTCACCGGCTCATTGTTCTTTCCAGTGATCAGAAGTCATTCTTGTGAGCAGTCTCCCTCACACACACACAGACCTGTCCATTTAGGGTCAAGTTAGACTAATTATGCTAATTATACTAATTATGCTAATTAGTATAATTAGAATATTATGTTTTGCACAATTTCAAGTACTGGTTCTTCCTTGGTCTTTCCTGATCATTTACAGATGAACCACGTCCCAAAGTCAACCTACAGTACTCTGTAGATGAGCAGGTCAGTAAAATACCAGCAACCGCAGTCAGCCATTGAAGAAAATGGCCATCATGGCGATCAGTGGTCAAATCTGAGATGGCTCAATATCCAGATCTCTTCAGAATATTAATATCTATATGTGTGCCAAATTTCATGCTTTTATCACAAAATGCACAATTGTTATGGATATTTTGGTTAAGCTGCCCCACTATCATAAATGTCATACATATTTCATATCATACCATTGTCTATGTTTGTAAACATGTGCTTCCATTTTGTTTGGAGATACAGTAGCTTGAAAGGCTAAGGAGCAGCAGACAGGACTAGAGATCATTTTAACCATCAAGTTAAATAGACAAATACATGGGGGGGCAGAGAGAGAGAGAGGGAAAGGGGGAGAGGGAGGGGGATTTTTTCACAGTTATATCTAGTAAATGAAACTTAAATACAGTGATATTAATATATTATTACGTTATTGCCTCAGTTATTACATTTACAAAGAATTTTTTTTTCATCAGGCCAATAACGTAATAACCTACCAATAACGTAATAAGTTATTACGTTATTGGTCAAAAGTTATTATGTTATCGGTTCAGGACTTTTATTACGTTATTGGTCAGTTATTACGTTATGGGCCTATTACATTTTAAAAATGGCAAATTTTTTACATTATGGGTCGTTATTACATTATTGGCTTCTACAAGTACCCTAAAACTACATAACTAGTAATCAAGTGTTGCTGCTATAGCATTAGCTAATTACAGATACAAATATGACTAGATATTGATAATATGCATGCAAATAACATTTAAATATGTAAATTGTAAATAAAAGGACATCCCTAAATTAGATCTTGTCACATACAGATTGTAGGCAATGCTTTATAACACTTAAGCCATAGACATAAACTAAAATAGTCAATTGAAAGAAAGACAAAATATAGAACTTACTTCAGATAAAATCGACAACATCAGGTATAATGAATTCTGTGTATTTCTTAAAGAAACAGTACATCTATTCTTGACAATCCAATTTGGGGTAACAAGAGTAACGGGCAACAAATCCAAATTCTGTTATTAAACATTTTTTTATTTATTTTTTTTTAAATAAAATTGCACCTACAATTCCTAAGAAATATTAATGTCTTTTTTTTTTTTTTAAATTAAAAAAAAAGAAAAGAAATATTAATGTCTGTTAATAATTGAATGATTTCCATTCTGCAGCATTTACCCATTGGACTTACATACAGATGATGATGCGCAGCCTCGAAGTCTGTTGGTAACCATTGATAGGTGGTTCCAAACTCATTCAAATTACTAAGATCATGTGTATGTGTGTGTGTGTGTGTGTGTGTGTGTGTGTCTGTGTGTGTAAGTGTGCCATGAAGCTAAATATCTTCATCTTCTGTCTTTCGGAATTTTGAGAGTAGCTTAAAATTCTGTTGAGGTTCTGGGCCTGTATTGCCAACTAGTAGAGAAATCATCACAGATCCATTGATTTTGGTTGGATTTTTATAATTTTTTCTGTGGAATGAGTATATTGTTTGGTGAAAAGAATGGCATATTGGCTGACATCATAACTTGGGGGAATAGTTGATTGCCAATGAAGTAAAGTTGAAAATATTGGAAATAAAAGTGAGAAAACAAAAATTTTTTTTGCATTAAATGGAGCCAAAATCATGCATCGTGTTTTAAGAATTATTTTTTTTATTGAAGGTTGTCACCATATGTGTTGTTTGCATCTGGAATGCATTTATTGACAGTTTACCCAGCCCACTGAGGACTGAAGGAAAATTGTCATTTTTCAAAATTTTATATCAAAAAATGAGGGGTACATACACTAACAAGGCCAATTTTTTTTTTGGATTATTTCCAGCAGAGCAGACCCTCCAATTATTGGTCCTTAGGATCAAAATTAACAAAGAAAACACAAATAAAAAGTATGACAGACTGTAGCGGCTATTTGTCATCAAAATTAAATCAGCTTAAAGGTGACTGAACTTAAGACTGTAAACAGAACTCAAATAACCACTAGATGCACCATGGGTTTGTGGTTTACGCAGTCAAAACACAATGTCCATATCATAGATGTAGTTCAAATGGTTTATTTTCAAGATTTTGCAGGCAAACAACAATTAAGGCCTTTTGTGATGTCTCTCCTGCTCATCCTGTCTGATCTTCTGTGTGACTGTGTCTGTGACTGGTAAAAAACCATAGGCCCACCCAGGTGCATGCTGGTCTATCTTTGTGCTCCCTATTTATAGCCAGGTGCCCACGGTCTAAACCAATAAGAAAACACAAAACAAAAAGGTGCTAAATACCAAAGAATGAAAACAATAACCATAAAAATCAAAAAATATATTCTAAATATTAAACAAACAAAAATAAACAAAAAATAAACAATTAGCAAAAAAATACTAAGTTAATAAACAAAAAAGGCAAATTAACTTTAAACAAAAAGCTTTAAACTAACTAACTAACTTTAAACAAAAAACTAAACCAAAAACTAAAAACCAACAAATAGCTCCTACACAGACCATGTCAGGTTCAACCCATTTTATTGAGCTTTTGATACTTTGGCTCCCTGACTATTTGTAGTCAAAGCATTTAAATGCCTCTGGAGATGGCCTTTGCATTGTGACATACAGAAAGTGAAAACACTTTCAGATATAACAATAATAATAATAGCTTTATTTATGTAGCACCTTTAAAAACAAAGTTTACAAAGTGCTTTGACAGACAAAGCAGAAGGGCATACAGCAGAAAACAAGATGCAAGTAAAGACACTAAAACAGAAAAAACATAATGAAAGAGATATGTACAGCAAATGCGAAAACATGACACTTCGAATAAATCGAGTGAATTGGAGTAAAGAGGGCAGGGATAACTTAACATGATGCTGTCAAATCAATGCAAAAATGAAGGAGTGAGATAAAACAACATCATGTATGATAATACAAATTAATAACCAAACAAGATAAGATTAAAAATTTAAAAGGGACAAACATCCCATAAAGCAAAGTTAGTGTGTTTTAAGAAGTGATTGAAAAGATGTTACTGATTCTGCAAGCCTTATCTCCTCGGGCAGGCTGTTCCAAAGTCAAGGGGCCCAGATGGAAAAGGCATGGCCACCTTTCGATTTAAGCCTAGACTTTGGAACAGTAAGGAGCCCTCCGCCCGAGGATCTAAGGCTGCGTACTGGCTCATAATTAACCAGCATGTCAGCTATATAGCCAGGGGCCAGCCCCATTCAGGCTTTAAAAGTGATCAATAAAATCTTAAAATCAATTCTAAAATACACAGGAAGCCAATGGAGGGAGGCCAGGATAGGGGTGATGTGATATCATCTGTTAAAACCAGTGAGAAGCCTAGCTGCTGCATTCTCAACCAGTTGGAGGCGGGACAGTGATTTTTGGCTGATGCCAGACAGGAGTGAGTTACAGTAATCAAGTCTGGTGAATATGAATGAGTGGATAACTGTTTCCAGGTCGGAGTGTGGGACAATTGGTTTGATTCTTGAAATGGTTTGTAGATAGAGAAAACAGGACTGGATAACTTTCTTGATGTGTGGTTGGAAGGTGAGGTCTGAATCAAATATTACCCCAAGATTTCTGGTAGTGGGTGTGATATTTGTGGAAAGAAGACCAAGACTATATTTGATGGAAATGGTGGAATTTGGCAGCCCGAGCCCGAGCGGTTGTGGAGGCAAAAACTCGGGTCTGGGTGGAGTTTGGGGAGGCCATGGAGAAGGACTATCGGTCGGCCTCGAGGAAATTCTGGCAAACCGTCTGGCGCCTCAGGAGGGGAAAGCAGTTCCCCACCAACACTGTTTACAGTGGAAGTGGGGAGCTGCTGACCTCGACTGGGGATGTTGTCGGACGGTGGAAGGAATACTTCGAGGACCTCCTCAATCCCACTGCTACGTCTTCCATGGAGGAAGCAGAGGCTGAGGTCTCAGAGGTGGACTCGTCCATCACCCAAGCTGAAGTCACCGAGGTGGTTGGCAAGCTCCTTGGTGGCAGGGCACCGGGGGTGGATGAGATTCGCCCTGAGTACCTTAAGTCTCTGGATGTGCAGGGACTGTCTTGGCTGACACGTCTCTGTAACATCGTGTGGCAGTTGGGGACAGTACCTCTGGATTGGCAGACCGGGGTGGTGGTCCCCCTTTTTAAGAAGGGGGACCGGAGGATGTGCTCCAACTACAGGGGGATCACACTCCTCAGCCTCCCGGGGAAAGTCTATTCCAGGGTACTGGAGAGGAGGATCCGACCGATAGTCGAACTGGATCCAGGAAGAACAATGCGGTTTTCGTCCTGGTCGCGGAACACTGGACCAGCTCTGTACCCTCCATCGGGTGCTCGAGGGTTCATGGGAGCTCGCCCAACCAGTCCACATGTGTTTTGTGGATTTGGAGAAGGCGTTCAACCGTGTCCCTCGTGATATCATGTGGGGGGTGCTTCGGGAGTATGGGGTCCGGGGCCCTCTGTTAAGGGCAGTCCGGTCCTTGTATGACCGAAGCAGGAGCCTGGTTCGCATCGCCGGCAGTCAGTCAGACCTGTTCCAGGTGCATGTTGGACTCCGGCAGGGCTACCCTTTGTCACCGGTTCTGTTCATAAGTTTTATGGACAGAATTTCTAGGGGCCAGAGGGGGTCCGGTTTGGGGACCACAGGATTTCGTTTCTGCTCTTTGCTTTTTGCAGATGACGTTGTCCTGTTGGCCTCATCGAACCTGGACCTTCAGCGTGCCCTGAGGTGGTTTGCAGCCAAGTGTGAAGCGAGCGGGATGAGGATCAGCACCTCCAAATCCGAGGCCATGATTCTCGACCGGAAAAAGGTGGTTTGCCCTCTCCGGGTTGGTGGGGAGTCTTTGCCCCAAGTGGAGGAGTTTAAGTATCTTGGGGTTTTATTCACGAGTGAGGGAAGAATGGAGCGTGAGATTGACAGACGGATCGGTGCAGCGTCTGCAGTGATGCGGTCGCTGTACTGGTCTGTCGTGGTGAAGAAGGAGCTGAGCCGAGAGGCGAAGCTCTCGATTTACCGGTCAATCTACGTTCCTACCCTCACCTATGGTCATGAGCTTTGGGTCATGACCGAAAAGACAAAATCCTGGATACAAGCGGTCGAAATAAGCTTCCTCCGTCGGGTGGCTGGACGCACCCTTAGGGATAGGGTGAGGAACTCAGTCACCAGGGAGGAGGTCGGAGTAGAGCCGGTGCTCCTCCGCGTTGAGAGGGGCCAGCTGAGGTGGCTCGGGCATCTGTTTCGGATGCCTCCTGGACGCCTCCCTGGGGAGGTGTTCCGGGCATGTCCCACCGGGAGGAGACCTCGGGGAAGACCCAGGACACGCTGGAGAGACTATGTCTCTCGGCTGGCCTGGGAATGCCTCGGGGTCCCCCCAGAAGAGCTGGAGGAAGTGTCTGGGGAGAGGGAAGTCTGGGAATCACTGCTTAGACTGTTACCCCCGTGACCCGGCCCCGGATAAAGCGGTGGATAATGGATGAATGAATGGTGGAATTTGGTGGACTGAACAGTATGACTTCAAATTTGGAGTTGTTAAGTTGAAGAAAGTTCTGGGCCATCCAACAGTTTACATCATTGAGACAGTCAGACACAGCAGCTTCTCGGGTCATCTGGTCTCAGGGGCAGATATATCCGTGTGTTGTACACATAGCAATGGAAAGAGACATTGTGGCACTGAAAAATCTGACCTAGCAGGAGCATATAAATAGAAAATAAAAGTGGACCTAAAACTGAACCCTGTGGCAATCCACAGGCAATCTAGGTTTTGGAGGATGTGTGGTTGCCTATGGTGACTGCAAAGGCGGTCGAGGGGGCATGGATCCGGGACCAGCCACCGTAAACCCACCCAAACAGGTGCGGGGACCACCACTCTCCATTCCTCCCTAGTCTTTCACATCCTAGAGGTGCAGCAATCACCGGCGCAGTGACACCCCGCCACAAGAGATCCAGCGACCAGCACCCCCGTCCCAAGCCCCAATCGCTGCCACAGCCGCACCCCACCACCACACCCCGAGAAAACCCCTGGCAACACCCCCCACCCCCCGGAGAGGCAGCAGCACCCCAGGCGCGCCTGCACAGCGCCCCCCCTCCCCCTCCCCCTCCCCACCACCTCCACCACACCACAGCTACACCACAGCCCTCCCTTAATCACCAAACATACATGTACACCCACCCCCACTCACCAAACCAGACAGACACGCACACACAGAGTCCCTCATTCACACTGTTATACACACACCCACACACGAGCACCCGTTCACACACACACTGACACGTCCCCACACACACACCACACAAATACACGCACACTCCCCCACCCCAGGACTCCCAGGCACTAGCCCGACACCAGGGCATGCACCTGCCCACCCCAGCAGCGGCAAGCCTGGGACCCCCCCAGGAGGGGCAGCACCCGGACCCCAGGACCCAGGAACCCCGCCCCACCCACCCCCAACCGGCCCAGCCACCCGACCCGGGGGCCACCGGGCCCTGACCCAGGCACAACCCGGAGCCCCCCACCCCACCGCCACAGGCCAACCCTGGCAGCGGGTCCACCCCAGCCCCAACAGGGACAAACACCAAGCCCACCCAGAGCAGGGCAGTCCAGACCCCCATCCCGAGAAACCATTAGTGACCCGTAGCCCTGTGGCACCTCCCGCCGGCCTCCTAACACTCAGAGTGATGCGATAGAGTTAATCACAGGGGTCCAGAGAGAATGAGATTCATCCAATTGATGGTTTGAAGAGGCAGACATTGTCTCATTACTGATGTGATCTAATGGAAGGTTCCTAAACTGGTTAATGCTCAGATTGGCTTTTGTTTTCCAATTCACAAGGATAGTTTTCTTTGCCATGCATAAAGCAGTGAGTACCATTAGTGAGGTGTTAGTATCCATGTTGGTGTGGCCCAGGTCACCTAGTAAACACAGTGTGGGGTGTGCTGGAATATTACATCTGAGCCATGTTGACAGATCCTCACAAACCTGAACCCAAAACCTCTGGACAGGTGCACATTGCCACAAGGCATGCATGTAACTATCAACAGTGTGTTGATCTGTGCACTGTGAGCAGATATTTGACTCTGTGAGACCCATCTTGGAAAAGTCATTGTTGAGAATTTTTTCTTTGTAGTTCTTGGTTCACAACTGGACTGGAAAAATGTTTCGTCGATGAAACATTTTCAAAAGACCTAAACCAGTCCAGTTGAACCGAGAACTACCGAGAAGAACAACCAAGAAGAACCTGGAGTGACCTGGGCAAATGAGTCCCCATACAGACATCAGTGTTGAGAACTTATTCACTTTGTTAGTATACAGTACAACTTTTTCTGGTGTCATTGGAGACTTTTGGAGACTCTGACATGAAAACACATATCGTTCTTTGTCTAAAACAAATCACTGCACTGAAAATAAATCATTCCCATTGCCATTGAAAGGTTTCTCTACAGTGTCTTTTTCTAACAATCTAACATTTAGATTGTTAAGGTAGACTGAAAATTAAAAATGTTATGGTTAAAAATGTTCATGTTTGACCATGACTTGTTGTAGGCGCCGAAGTGGACCGTAAGGTTAAGAACCAAACCAAACTTTAGAAAAGGAAGCTTAAAGAAAGAAAGAAAGAAAGAAAGAAAGAAAGAAAGAAAGAAAGAAAGAAAGAACCTCAGTAACTCCTCCAGAGTGTGTCTTTTGGATCCGTTTAGATGGTCCCCAAATAAAGGAGGAGGGTTGGAATTGGGACATTAAAAAAAGAACTGACAGAGTTGAGTCAACACTGATTTTTTAATACAATCATTAGACCGATATGATGAGACATACATCTGTCTGTACAGAATAGCACTGGATTCCATATAAACATACAAGGGACTCATTAAAATAAAATGAAGTGTATGTTTGCAGAAAAACTCCAAAACCTCCCCATGTGTTTGGGTTATGGTGCACATTGTAATACAAATGATTTTGTGCAGCTTTAACTGTCTTTTCCTTGTGTTGCTTTCAGCTGTAGATCAGTGTCCTCACTGTAAAAGCGACCTGAAGACATCAGTCCAGCCTGGGAAGATCCCCAACAGATACTCAGTAGGTGACAGGGAATCACACTGCATTTAACCTCCTTCTAGACACATCTGAAATTCAGGTCTTGTGTCTCTGTATGTCCCAGTCTTTGCAGTACAAGCAACAGTGGTGAGGAATAACATGTGGCCACACTTTGGACTACTGAACAGTTGAGCAGTGGCACTACGAGCTACTCAGGGATGGGTTATTTACCAGACGGATCTGTATTACTAAACACATGTGAGTGAGCTTTGTTTGGTTGCAATAAAGAACAAGTGAACATGTTGGTGTTAAAGTGTTCATTGTCCTGCTGCCACCTACTGACTGATTAGGAAACTACATTGCAAACACACATGCATCATGTTGCTACTACAATGAAACTATGAAACCAGGACTAAAACAAACCATTGCCTGCTTAAAGTAAAGTCACATCACAGTTTTGTTTTGTTTTTTTAACATTTATAAACAACTAGAAGCACTCGGAGAGCGCAGACCTCCGCCAAGGCTGATCAGTGGCCCCACCCCCGTGGGCCCCCCCACCCCCGATCACCACCAAAATTTAATCATTTCTTCCTTATCCCATTTCCAACAAACCCTGAAAATTTCATCCAAATCTGTCCATAACTTTTTGAGTTATGTTGCACACTAACGATCAGTGGCCCCTCCCGTGGGCCCCCCCACCCCCGATCACCACCAAAATTTAATAATTTCTTCCTTATCCCATTTCCAACAAACCCTGAAAATTTCATCCAAATCTGTCCATAACTTTTTGAGTTATGTTGCACACTAACGGACAGACAAACAAACAGACAGACAAACAAACAAACAAACCCTGGCAAAAATATAACCTCCTTGGCGGAGGTAATTACAGTTGTAGCGACATCTCAACAGTGATGGCCTCTGGTTTTACACTGCACAATGAAGACATATTAAGCGTGTTTGGACAGCCTTCTTTTATCATCTAGACTTACCTTTCCCAAACTTAACATTGTGGAGCTACTTTTATCAGGTTGTCAACTGGTAGACATACAACACATGAGGGAAAAGTAATAATTTGATATGGGAATTTATTTTCTTATTTAGAATAGATGAACAGCATTCATCTTTTTTCACTTCATTTGTAATACAGCATGTATGTTAAATAAAAGTTTATTACCATATTTGTAGAGTTTTAGTTCCAGCCAAGTCTTTTAAAATGACTACTGAACAAAGAAATAAACTGCTGTCCCCATGTCACAACATGGGTGTTCATAAAAGCTTATCATTTAAACATTTTTATACAGTATTGATCACAATTGTAGTTTAACATCATAGCTAAAGCCCCATGTTTTATTTAGTATAAATTTCTTATGAGAACAGCATGTTTTGTACATTTGCATAAAGGGGAGAAAAAAAAGTAAATTTTGAGTCCCTGTGTCACACAGCAGTAATTGAAGTATTTTTACCCCTAAATTTTATTTCTGCAAATTGTAACATGTCATGTAAAAGTACTTACTGAGACTTATTCATACATGTATTAAACATGGAGATAAGTTATTTAGTTTTGAACACAGAGCTTATTGAACATGAAATATGTCCCCATGTCACCGCTTGATCTGGCCCTGTTATGCTTAGAAGCAAAAAAAACAAACAAAAAAAAAAAACACAAGATGTAAAAAGATTAAAAGGACTTAAAAGACACATCGAGAGCCCTCTGAAATCACAGTCATCAGTCAGGTTGAAACCTGATTCTGTGGTTATGAGAGAAGCACAAACAAAACTGTGAGCAGTCATGTGATCCTTTAATGTGAATTGTCAGGACCAGGAATTATGTTCATCATGTGACACTTTAACATGGTTTAATAATCCAAAACTACATAACTAAACAACACATCTCAAAGGATGAGGGCTGGTGTGTTCTGGTACACTAAGGAAGCAAAATGTTACATTCACTTTTTTATGACTCCAGAAACAAACACCGTTATTTGTTTGTCAGAATCAGCTTTAACAGATATTTAAGACAATTCATGCAAATACATCAGGATCTGATTATGCACCAATTCAACATCTATTTCTCTAAACCTTTACTTCATCATGCAGGTACCACAGTAACCAAGTTACAGTGCAATTTACATTTTGATACACAAATGCAGATGCATATTTTCACTTCACCTCAACAGTGTTTTTCAGACAAACATTACACTGAATGGAAAAAGAAACACAAACATTCACATCGTCATTAGTTCTAAATTAAATGGCTTCCCTTCAGGGCTTTCATACAGTCCGTCCATTGACATGGCTTTGTCCAATGTAAGCTTTATACATTTAGACATCACACAGAAGAAACCCCTTCATCAGATGACAGAATGTATAGAAGTGGAAAACATCGGACAGGTGGAGAAGTCCCATCCATCCATCCATCCATCCATCCATCCATCCATCCATCCATCCATCCATCCATCCATCCATCCATCCATCCATCCATCCATCCATCCATCCATCCATCCATCCATCCATCCATCCATCCATCCATCCATCCATCCATCCATCCATCCGCAGTTTGGACCCAGATTCATCCTGAATGATTAAACCAGGATTAAAGGATCCTACTCTATATGTAGACATGTGTCCTCCTCTGCCCCATCCATCAGGTGGACGGCTGCACACTGTGTGGGATGGTGCTGTTAGACCCACAGTCGATGTATTCATATGCCTCCATGGACAGTTGCTCATAGTGGGCCAGGTAGTACACAGTCATAGACATCCTGGAAAAAAGTCATGACACTGATGACACGCACTACAACAGCTATGTTCACGTTTCACAGTAGAAAAAGATCAGCTGATATGAAAATGAATAATAGTATTTTGTTTTGTTTGTTATTTTTGTTGTTGTTGTTTTTACTTTGCATACATTTGAGTCTATTATGTTCCCATTATGTTGTTATGTACTTGACATTGATTGATTTATTTTCTAATGTCTTCCATCTTCTAACTGGCGCCTATATCATGAAGATTAGCTAGAACTTTCTGTTTCAATTATCATCAAGATGATGGTTTACTTACGAATAGAATAGAATAGAATAGAATAGAATAGGTCTGTACTGTCACTCTCACAAGAAGAATATTTAGCTACTCTGTTTCTGTTTAGCAACAGGTTAAAGTGCAAAAAGAAAGACTATTTCAAACTATGACACAATTACATTGAAAATATGTACTGAAAAATGTTGACAGTATACAATATACAATGTATGTACAATATACAGATTATTAATTCAGTTTTCTTATTGATTATTATTATTATTATTATTATTATTATTATTATTATAATATTAATATACATACAGTGCATATTATGCTACTATAACATAATTACTTATTTAATATTATTACTAATTACCTCCACCAGGAGGTATTGTGATCACTTTGTTAGCAAGATAACTCAAAAAGTTCTGGACGGATTTCCGTGAAATTTTCAGGAAATTTTGATACTGGCACAAGGAAGAAATCATTAAATTTTGGTGGTGATTGGGTGGGTGGGGGGGCAAATCTGTCTTGGCGGAGGTCTGCGCTCTCCGAGTGCTTTTCTTGTTTATTATTTTTTATTTGTACGTATACTTTCTAATGTGCAATTGCCTGTTTCCACTACTGTTTTTATAGTTATTGTTATTATTATTTTCTTTCCTTTTTGTCTTGCGATATTTCTTATATGTGCACATTCGGTCTTGCGCGGCTAATGGCACCTTAATTCCCTGAGGGCTCTGATCAAGGAATCAAAAAAGTTTTTTCTAATCTAATATAGAAATGCTACAATATAAAGGGCATCTGTATCCCACAGAAGAAATATATACATTATATAAAGGATATATAAGGTAATAAAGGATATAGACAAGGTAAAATTTTTAAAAATAAGGTGCACAAGTGCTTACCTTCCAAGTCTACTAGATCAAAAATCTATGAAAGCATTACTTACTGACCTGACCTTGACTGACAAATGAGTTCACCTAGGTGCAAGGTTAAAAAAACAAGAAAATAAAGGAAAAAGAACTCTACAAAGAGAGTCTATGAGCAAGGAAAGAGTTACAGACCAACTAAGCCCTTTGACCTCCCCTTGTCTTATAATATACAACCTTAAAACAGACCAATTGCAGCTGGCTGTAAGATTTGACAGAAAACGTAATGTAAACTAATGCGTTTACAAAGTGGCAACACAGAATCCTTCAGCTTAATGTAGTAAAGGCAGGCAATCATATTTTTGCCATGAGTGTTTTGTGACTGAAGCATAATGGACGTCTGTTGAATCCATTCAGAGACATGTGAGCATTGCTTTCGTACAACAAACTGGGCCACGAGTCTGAACACATTCTGAGAATAGTTTTGTGTGTCTCTTGTTATCAACAGTGACATAAGTGCTAAGATATGAGAGAATCCATTTGCAGCCTTTTGTATCCTCAAATGTCTACATAATGCCTGTGGAAAAACATGGAATTCAACAGGTTCATTTGGTTTTGACTCATTTAAAAACTAATAACTGAACAGGTATTTGACAGGTTTAATTTTAATCACTGAAACCTCTTGAATCTCTGCAAAAACAAGCCATTAAAATCTTACATACGAAGACACAATAGTATCACCACTGTCGTGTACTTGATAAACATAAGATTTTAAGTTTTGGAAATATGATCATGTATGCAAATGTTGGTTTGTTTTTTTTGCCCTATTGAGCCGCATTATGTAATAAATGCCCATTATGTAATAAAAGTTCAAAATGTAATAAGAATGTCACGTCATCTTGTAATAAAGCCGCACTATGTAGTAAACTGACACATTTTGTAATAAACTACCTCAGCACATTATGTAGTAAATTTTTTCGCATTATGTAGTAAGTTATTACAATTTGAGAAATTTATTGCAAAATGCACTTGACACATTTTTATTTTCAGGAAAATGTAGCAACATGGTTAATTTCCAAGTTCATAAGATACTGTATCAGACACAAATGACACAGCAATATAATAACAATGTGCTAAATTAATCTTTAAACTGTGTGGTTAAAATTCTCATTTCATTACCTATAGCTCCTGCAACTAATTTCTTCTAAATTGCTCTGAAATTATATTAATTTGAATTGCTATTACATAATGAACCATGTTATTACATTTTTTTAAAAATAAAAATGTGTCAAGTGCATTTTGCAATAAATTTCTCAAATTGTAATAACTTACTACATAATGTGAAAAAATTTACTATATAATGCGTTGACGTAGTTTATTACAAAATGTGTCAGCTTATTACATAATGTAGGTTTATTACAAGATGACGTGACATTCTTATTAGGGACCGAGCCGAAAGGTAAGGCCCTCTCACACAGTGAGAGGCCTTGCCTGCAAGCAAGGCCCTATTGTTTTTCGTTCGTTTTTATATTATTATTATTATTATTATTTTTCCGTGACGCTTTAAACTGGAATTTGCCCCCCTAAACATGCTCAAAAACTCACCAAATTTGGCACACATGTCAGGCCTGGCGAAAAATTTGATAAAATGTAAAAATTAACCCCATAGGTGCCAAAATGGCCTCTCTAGCGCCACCTATGTGAAAAAAATGGGAAAAGCCCTAGTGGCCACTAGGAATGTCATACAGACATGAAACCAGTGCCAAAATTCTTGTTGGATGAAGCACTCCAAATCATCCACTGACACTTATGACCTAACTCCAACAGGAAGTTCGCAATATGCCTTTCAAAATAAAATTTCTAAAACTAACTCCGATGACACCGTTTGTCATATTGACTTCTAAATAGCATCAAAAGATAGAGTGAAACCTCCTCAAAAAAGTGATCTCTCACTTTTTCCGGAACTGTCTTAGTTTTTTTTTTACAAGCCCGCAAAGTTGTGATGTTTGGAACTCATTTTTCACTTTGCAGTTTTTCCTGACATGTGACATATCTACACGTTCATGGGACTCAGCACAATGCTCACATGCAAAAAATTTTGAGATAGGATGTACCGTTGTTGATTTATAACAATTCTTTTATTTTCATACTTTTTCCAATTTAGACTGCCATTTGACCCCCTTAACATGCTCCAAAACTCACCAAATTTGCCATGTATGTCATGGCTGGTGAACACTTTCATACAATATCAAAAATTAACCCCTTGGGTGCCAAAATGGACTCTGTAGCGCCACCTATGTACTAAAAAACACACAAAATCTGCCCTAACAGCCAGTAGGAATGTCACAGAAACATGAAACAAATGCCAAAATGTTGGTCTGATTGAGCCCGACAAATCATACACTGACACTCATGAGCTAACTCCAACAGGAAGTTGGCAATCTGCCTTTGAAAGTTACTCTACGTTTCTGCAATTACTGCTTATTCATTTCAGAGTTTTGACATAAAAGTTAGACCTCATTGAATTCCCACAAGTCTGCAGAATCCAAAAGTGAAAGAATTTTTCACATACGACCTACGGTTATGGAATTATAGCGATTTTTTGAAGACTATGTTTAGTTTCACTTTTCCAAATGGCAAAATCCCTATAAAAGTCTTGCTGGTGCACATTTTCACATATCTCTCTGTAGTGCAGTGGTTCATGTAGCTGCCTCTGGAGCCGAAGGACCCTGGTTCAAGTCCCAGGTAATTCAAAAATTTTTTTTTTTTTTTTTTTTTATTTTAAAACAGGTTTTACTGCATTGTATTGTGGATATTGGAAATTTTGCACACATTCAAAAGTACACGGAGTACATTTTTTCAAAATAAAACCAAAATTAAGAATAATACAAAATGTCTATTACATAACTTCTTTTCATTTTTATGACCAAACACTCAACTGTTTGTACAATGTTTCTTCATTCAAAAGTACTCTTTCTCACAGACACACATCCTCACACAATAGGGTTTTTCCAAAATAAAAGCCTTAAATGTGGTAAATCATCACTTTTATACTCACTTATTCATACAATTTCAATTCATTTTTCAAACTGATTCTTTCTCTCACATTAAAAACAAATGCACATACACACAGTAGGGTTTCCAAAATAAAAGTCTCATTTTAAAGGTGATGGTGGTTTCAGCAGAGGGTCACTGGTGTTCTGTACAGATGTAAGGAGGACAGACACTAAAGGATGGGAACTGGTATGGGGACGGACAGGTGTGAGTGGAGCTGAGGCGTCGACAGTCACGGGTGGCGGATCGCGGGGGAGGCGGATCGCCCGGTGCGAGGTCCCGCCCAATGCTGCTTGCAGCTTTAATTACATTTTGCACTTTTATTATATAACGGGAATTTATTACATAATGCGGCTCAACATACCCCTTATAGTGCCTGGATTTATATTCAAGCACATTTATTTGTGTTTTTGCTTTCAAGCAGATGCTAATTAAGTGGAGAATCTTGATTTGACCTTAAAATATAAAATAAATAGAAATCTGGGACAACACGTATAATGGTAAATAGTAATTTTTGACCATTTTGTAAATCTATTTTCTGTGTCCTGACTAGGTATGTATCAAATATGCACAACCCAACATTGGGGAAATGTAAATGGTCCGATGCAAATTTGCAACAGCTGACATTAAGGACCTAAAATTGTTCATGGTTCTGCACCTCCACCTTTTAAGTCAGTTGTTCACCAGACCTCTGAACAAACTACCAGGGTAACACAGACTTCCTCTAGATGGCAGTGGTGCACCCCCTTATGCAAAACTGCTTTAGGATAATCAGCTCTTCCATTTCTGTCCAAAAATGGTTCTTTAGATAAAAAAGGTTGCTGACCCATGTGTTTAAGGATCCAACATTAGTTTCAAACTACACATTTTGGTGAGACATACTTGATTTAGTGAGACAACTCTACATAACTGTGAACTGTGACCTGTATTACACCACAACGTCATTTCCACAGTGTGGAAACAGTATCACATGACAGAACATGATACTCACTGGAGGTGCAGATACAGGATGTGGACGGGAAGGGAAGCCTTCTCACAGTATGTACTGCACACAGGAGAAGAGATTTAAGATTAATATTAACTTGGCAAATGACAGCAACGAACATACTAAAATGAGTTTAAACAAGTGAAAAAGTAAACAGAGCTTACTAATACCCCCATCCGGTCAAACAACACTTTGCCCCTCCTGCTCACTGATACGGTGCCTACCCAGGGATTAATTCTGAGTCTTAACTTTCAATCTTTTTAAAAAGTTTTCAAAAATTTGTAAAAACTCCAAAAATTTACATTTAGCCACCAAACTGTGTACTGCACCTCTCCTAGTGGTAATGAACATGTGTGTTAAATTTGAAAAGTATCAGGTGAAGAGTGTCTGATCCAAATCCATCACATTTTCAATAACTCAGTAATTCCCCTCTGAGTCTATACACAAACGAGGAGCTCAGGAATAAAATGAAATAGACTTAATTGTTGATTCTAATGTAAAAGGACAATGATGACAGAGACTAAATGGGATATTTCCACAAGAAAGCCACAGTATTATGAGAATAAAGTTGAAATATTTCAAGAAAAAAATTCTTTATTTACATTAATAAAGCTGTGATTTTATCTGTGGAATATTTTTAAAGGTAACTGTGTTTATGTTTCCCTGTTCTCTGGGCAAACACAGTATAATGAACATTTTTTCACCAATAACTCCATCATACATATCAAACTCATAATTACAATCATTGCATACACTCACCGGTCACTTAATTAGATACACCAAAACTGCTCTTTAATGTAAATATTTACCAAGCCAATCACAAAGCCTTTAGGCATGTGGAAATGGTCCAGATGATCCACTGAAGTTCAAACTGAGCATCTAAATGGAGAAGAAAGGTGATTTAACCAACTTTAAACATGGTGCTGTTGGTGCCAGGTGAATGATGCAGACATCACTACCACCAAAACGATAACCATCTACCCAAACCAAAAACCCTGGTTCAACGCAGAGGTCAGGTCTCTGCTGAGAACCAGGGGCGCAGCATTCAGATCGGGTGAGGCAGCAGCTCTCAGGGAGGCCAGGAGACAGCTGACCAAAGGCATCAGGAGAGCCAAGGCCACAAATGCTCGGAAAATCCAGGGACATTTTTCTACCAATGACTCCCGGAGCATGTGGAAAGGCATTAAATGCATCACGGATTACACCAGCAGAAATGCACAGAGCCCGAGAGACCCCACCCTTCCTGATGCACTAAACAGCTTCTTTGCCAGGTTTGAGGTTTCAGCCACCTCTCCCAGCAGTAGACTTACCACATTACCAGAGGAAACACCCCTTAGGGTGACAACTGCTGAGGTGGAGCAGTCCCTGTTACGGATTAACCCTCGCAAAGATGCCGGCCCAGATAACATCCTGGGGAGGGTCCTCAGAGACTGTGCTTCTCAGCTGTCAGAAGTACTAACGGACATTTATAATATCTCCCTATCTCAGGCAGCTGTTCCAACCTGCATGAAAAAATCCACCATCATCCCTGTCCCCAAAAGTCCCACAGTGATGGGCCTGAGTGACTATCTGCCTGTGGCCCTCACCCCAATTGTCACCAAGTGCCTCGAGAGGCTTGTCATGGCCCACATCAAACACTCCATCTCTGTCACTGTGGACCCTCACCAGTATGCTTACCGGCAGAACCGCACCACTGACGATGCCATCGCATCAGTGGTCCACACAGCCCTAACCCACCTGGAGGGAAAGGACACTTATGTGTGCCTGCTCTTCACTGACTTCACTTCTGCATTCAATACCATCATCCCACACACCCTGGTGCAGAAGCTCCACAATCTTGGACTGACCCCCTCCCTCTGCAACTGGGTGTTAGACTTCCTCACCAATAGACCACAGACTGTCCGTATCCATAACATCTCCTCCTCCCCATCACCCTCAGCACTGGCTCCCCTCAGGGCTGTGTGCTGAGGCCCCTCCTGTTCACCCTGCTGATGTATGACTGCTCCACCAAACGTGCAAGCTGTCATATTGTAAAGTTTGCGGATGACACGGCAGTGGTTGGATGCATCACCAATAATGATGAATCCGAATACAGAAAGGAGGTGGAACATCTGGAGTGCTGGTGCACTGACAACAACCTCTGTATCAACGTGAAAAAGACAAAGGAGATGATTGTGGACTTTAGGAGGAGCAGACACTGCCCCCCTCCCCTGCACATCAGAGGAGCAGCTGTGGAAGTGGTCCCCAGCATCAGGTACCTGGGTGTCCACCTCAGTGAGGACCTTACCTGGAGCCACAACACCTCAGGCTTGGTTAGGAAGGCTCACCAGCGCTTATACTTCCTCAGAAGACTGCGGCAGGTTGGACTTGGAGGATCAGTCCTGTCCTCCTTCTATAGGTGTGTGGTGGGAAGTGTCCTCACCTCTTGCTTCACAGTGTGGCATGGCAGCTGCTCTGTGGCAGAGAGGAAGGCTCTGCACAGGGTGGTGAAGGCTGCACAGAGGGTCATCAGGTGCAGCCTCCCCACCACACGGACATTTACCTCTCCAGATGCAGAAAGAGGGCCAACTGCATCATGAAGGATCCCACCCATCTTGCAAATGCACTTTTTGTCCCTCTTTCCTCATGCTGTGGAGCATCCAGAGCAGGACCACCAGACTGAAAAACAGCTTCTTTCCAACAGCTGTGAGGCTGTTGAACTTAGGCACTGCTCCGTAGCCTCTCACCCAGGGGGACGGACACACCAGTACCTAAACTGCACCTTATTGCACTGCTCTGCAGAGCCACTCACTGACTCTTGCACAAGCCTCTTTGCACCCTGCACTTTGCTGTGCTGTTTTTGCACTGTACTTCAGTGTGTACTGTGTTTAGGTTAGGTTAGGGTTGTAAATGTGCCATTATTTTATGTAGGTATTTTAAAGCTAAATTTTAGATGTATATTTTACTCTATTTTTTAAATTAGCCTTGGATTTTAGTCAATTTTAATGTATTCATTTATTTATTAGTTATTTATTCTATATCGCTATGGCTAATACGGGTCCTCAGTAACTACTTTCGTTCTTTCTCTGTGATGAAATGATAAATAAACTCCTTTGAATCCTTTGAATGAGAGAGGATAAATCTGAAGAAACTGACAATGTGGACCCAAACCTCTGAGGAATGTTTTTTACCACCGTGTGAAACTGTGCCATGAAGCATTAATGAAGCTGTGAAAACAAAAGGGGTCAACCCAGTACTGGCAAGGCGTACCTAATAAAGTGGCCGTGAGAGTGTATAGTCTTTATTTCCAATTGCTTCTGCTCTTGTGTAGATCATGCATTAATCTGATGATAGTTTCTTTTTTCCTGTGCAGATGTTTCACATCAAAAACTTCAGAGAGCTCAGAGAATCAGAGAGTCTCGCCTTTCAGATCAATACCAATGGCAGCTCACCTTGTCTCATTGTTCAGCAGCACGGGGATCACAAATGAGTACTGCAACAAGAAAGAATACTTAATCATATATTTCAGTGTATTTTACAGAGCAGATACACTTACACCACAATGTAATTTTTTTATCATTATATATATATATATATATATATATATATATATAAAGCCTGTAACGGTACACGTACCAAACCAAACTGTTTCGGTACGCACCTGTTCGGTTCAGTACACAGCTGTACCGAAATGGCTTAGTATGATGAGAAAAAGAAAAAGGAATGAAAGACGTCGTTCGATGCGGAACTTTAAATCTGCGCAAGTTTCACACGGACTTAATAAAGGAGGACACATTGACCCGAAATATGAAATAGCAGTTGATATAAGGTTAAAAAAAACAACAAATATAATGTGAACCTGGAAGGAAGAGACTGAAGACCCTCCACCACCATTACAGTCCAGTTTGGATCAGTTCAGGTTCAGGTGAAAGACAACAACGAGGAAACAGACGTTAATAAGATGGACATTGTTTGGCCCCTATGAACTACGGTAGTTCTAAAACACTTACACTAGCTCTGTCGGTCTGTCTGTCTGTCTGTGTATCACGCACGCTGTATAATAGAGGAATAAAGAGAACGCTGAAAGTATGTAAAGTTTCACTTTCGTTTCACGACAGCATTTGTTACGTTAGTTATGGACCTCACCCCCAGGTATATAACTGCGCGCCCCCCCTACCCCCTGGCTCCGACAAAAAAAAAAAAAATCCCCCGTGCACACAGACACACAAATACACACAGTGGCTTAAACAGTTTGTTCTCTGTCCTAAAATAAATAATTTGGTTCATTGTGTTGTCAATGTTTCTCTTCAGTTTGTTTTAACAGAATACCAGTTTACCCTCTTGTTAATATTGCACTTCATGTGGAATTTTTTTGTTATTTTTATGCAGAATGTGAACTGACAGAACTGTGATTAGATTTTTCTTGTTTGTTCGAAACTACCGTTCAGGGAAAAGTGCAATACTAATGTTCAAAATACATTTAGTAATATTAATAATTTATTTTATTTTATATTTGATTTGTAGCAGCATAATTATATTATTCCTGTTTTTCTATATTCTATTGTCTCCAAAAATTGGGGGAAAAATGTTTAAAAAAATTCATAAATGCATTAATAGACATTTTGAGGGGTTTTCTTTCTTCCTGTACCAAACCGAAAAAAAACGAACCGTGGCTCTGAAAACCGAAAACGTACCAAACCAAAAATTTTGTGTACAGTTACAGGCCTAATATATATATATATATATATATATATATATATATATATATATATATATATATATATATATACACTATATTGCCAAAAGTATTGGCTCACCCATCCAAATAATCAGAATCAGGTGTTCCAATCACTTACATGGCCACAGGTGTATAAAATCAAGCACCTAGGCATGCAGACTGCTTTTACAAACATTTGTGAAAGAATGGGTCACTCACAGGAGCTCAGTGAATTCCAGCATGGAACTGTGATAGGATGCCACCTGTGAAACAAATCCAGTCGTGAAATTTCCTCGCTCCTAAATATTCCACAGTCAACTGTCAGCTGTATTATAAGAAAGTGGAAGTGTTTGGGAACGACAGCAACTCAGCCACGAAGTGGTAGGCCATGTAAACTAACGGAGCGGGGTCAGTGGATGCTAAGGCGCATAGTGCGAAGAGGTCGCCGACTTTCTGCAGAGTCAGTCGCTACAGACCTCCAAACTTCATGTGGCCTTCAGATTAGCTCAAGAACAGTGCGCAGAGAGCTTCATGGAATGGGTTTCCATGGCTGAGCAGCTGCATCCAAGCCATACATCACCAAGTGCAATGCAAAGCGCCAGATGCAGTGGTGTAAAGCACCCCGCCACTGGACTCTAGAGCAGTGGAGGCGCCTTCTCTGGAGTGACCAATCGCACTTCTCCATCTGGCAATCTGATGGACTGGTCTGGGTTTGGCGGTCGCCAGGAGAACGATACTTGTCAGATCGCATTGTGCCAAGTATAAAGTTTGGTGGATGGGGGAATATGGTGTGGGGTTGTTCTTGAGGAGCTGGGCTTGGCCCCTTAGTTCCAGTGAAAGGAACTGTGAATGCTTCAGCATACCAAGACATTTTGGACAATTCCATGCTCCCAACTTGGTGAGAACAGTTTGGAACTGGCCTCTTCCTCTTCTAACATGACTGTGCACTAGTGCACAAAGCAAGGTCCATAAAGACATGGATGACAGAGTCTGGTGTGGATGAAGTGGACTGGCCTGCACAGAGTCCTGACCTCAACCCCATAGAACACCTTTGGGATGAATTAGAGTGGAGACTGAGAGCCAGGCCTTCTCATCCAACATCAGTGTGTGACTTCACAAAAGCGCTTCTGGAAGAATGGTCAAGAATTTATATAAACACCCTCCTAAACCTTGTGGACAGCCTTCCCAGAAGAGTTTAAGCTGTTATAGCTGCAAAGGGTGGACCGACGTCATATTGAACCCCATAGACTAGGAATGGGATGTCACTGAAATTCATATGCGAGTCAAGGCAGGTGAGCAAATACTTTTGGCCATATAGTGTGTGTGTATATATATATACACACACACACACACACACACACACACATACATATATATATATATATATATATATATTTACATGTATTTATTTATTTATTTATTTATACACACACACACGTATATATATATATATATATATATATATATATATATATATATATATATATATATATATATATATATATGTATTTATTAGGGATGTCCGATATTGGCTTTTTTGCCAAAAACCGATATGCCGATATTGTCCAACGCTTAATTTCCGATTCCGATATCTACCGATATTGCTGCCGATGTATGTGGGATATTAAACTAATTTTAGGTAACATCACATATCTCCTGTCATGGAATTGACACATCATGCCTAATTTTATTGTGATGCCCCATTGGATGCATTCTCAAATGCAACAAGGCTTTTAAAATGGTAAACACTGTCTGTGCAAAGAATACATACTTCAACTTAACTCTTTCCCCGCCAGAGGATTTTCCAGTGAGTTGGTAGCCAGTGCCAGCCTTTTTGGTCATTTTCACTAATCTTTGGAGGCTCACTGAAAATGTTGTGTTAGGAGTATGTGAACACTGAATACATCAAAAGAAAGAACAGAACTTCAACTTTTAAACACAAGAAACAATTTTATTCTATCTTCATTTCGTTCATGAGATATGAACATTTGAATATTGGTCATTTTCATGAAAAAACTGAATTTTGAGCAAAAAACTGAGAAAACTGCATTTTTTTCCAAACATTGATTTTCAAGATAAAATTGATTTCCTATTTACATTTTTGAGTCTTTCTCATTTACCAACAGTAACACTGTATTCCAAATCACAAAATAAAATAATAATAACAACAATAATAGTAACAAACAGCTCTAAGATATCCAGGGCCAGATTAACACTTCATTGTACCCTGGGCAACAATATTCAAGGGCCCCATCATCACAACCCCAGGATCCCTATAATCTGGCAAAATACAGAATAAGTTCAAGGAATATATGTAAATATACTTCAATATCTAACTATCATCAAATGCATTTTGATGTACAAATGTGTAAATGCTCGTAGAACTACAAGTGCACCACTATAGCCTCTTGTCAAGGCCACTCACTTGCATATGATGATATGAAAACAAAACACATTAGCATCAGTATAATCTAAAATTGATCCACTTCATTAGAAAGAGGGAAGTGTCCTCCTTTTTTAATTTTCGTTTGGCGCTCCCACTTAGCTGCTTCTCCATGTTTGCAATGTTTTGATTCGCATACTTGTTGCGTAGTTCTTGACGTCTCACATCCCGCTCAGTGCACGCACGTTGATTTGCGTCACCGCTGATTCGCTTTTTGGACTGACCAATGAGGAGCGGGTCTCAGCTCACGGTCACAGACAGCAGGAGCAGGGTTTCTGTGCAGTGCAATGGCTCCGGGCAGCGGACAGTTTCATTTATAAGCAAAAGATAACCAGATATTTTCGTTACGCCCGAGCTACCCAGGGCCCTTCAGAGGTCGTGGGCCCCTGGGCAATTGCCCAGTTGCCCATATGGTTAATCCGGGCTTGAAGATATCCCATCATTCCACAAAATGTTAGGGGAATCCACACCAAACTTTAGACCAAACATCTTCTAAAGCACCAGGTTCCTTCTAAACTTTACACATTTACATACATCAGTTATAAGTCTTCCACATAGTAGTTTAGTTTTTTGATATAAACACTTCAATATTCCTCATTTTCAAGAAAAAAAGAAACAAATGCCCTAAATGCTGTAGATTTCTGGTCTTTGCTTGGCTGTACCAGGTCCTCCTGTCGGCCTACCTGCTGTGTTTGATCTGGAAATAATTATATGGACATCTAGTAATTTATCTCTGTATGAATGTATGTATTTATTTATTTCATACTAAAGCCAAATCAAACAGTATCTTACCTGTGTCCCTGCTGACATTATACAGCTGAATCTGTTCCATGTCCTCAGTCTGAATCTGAACTCACTCTAACAGATGCAGACTAGCTGTCCTTTGTCTTGTCCCACGTCTGTGTCTGTCTTCTCCTTGAATGTCCACTATAAATGTCTCTTTTCTCTTCCTCCTGTCTGTCATTTTCTCCGTGTCGCTCCGTGCCCCCCCACCCCCGCGTCGGACCTGAGCCGATCCGTGTTTCCCGTGTTCTGTGTCCGTCTCCCTCACCTTCTATTTCTCCGTACCTGTCTCTAAATGGTTCTTCTGTAACTCCATCATATATTGAATTGTCGGACTCTGTCTCCATAATCATCGTTAAGGCTTTTAAAACTGTGCGCTGTTCCTGCACAGTCTGTATTTCCTCATTCAGTGACTGCCGCTGGATGCGTTGCCATGGGACACGGAGACTCCAGTGCAAAAACATTAAACCCGGTCTGTCATTTTTCCGAAAAAGCTGCTTAACTGTTTGTTTCTGGACTAAGGAAAGTAATTCACATGATCCACAACAGCTTCAACTACAGTACAACAGTGAAAACATGGACTGACGGAAAATCTCGTCATTGGCGGAGAAAGAGTTAAGTTTTGGAAAAAATGCCATATTTATTTATTTTCTCTCCCTCCCTCCATGAGTCTATTACAGTGTGGCAACTCTACTGTACAGTTTTGAAAACTGCACATTTCTTTCAGCTACAAACAATGCTTCATTTACGCATCGGTAAATGCCGGTGAAATCAAAGCATTATTTTATCAGTTTTAATGATAGGCAAAAAACCGATACCGATATTCACCGATATTACATTTTTATGCCAATATTGGGCCAATAATATCGGTGGGCCAATATTATCGGATATAGATATAAATATTTATTTATTTATTTATTTATTTTTGTATCATGATAATTTGCTGTGATGATTATCACCCTACAGAACCATTTTATTATTAGCATTGCTGTCAGTGTTCCACCTCTGGATTTGTGAAATGTTGTGGTGTTTGGTTAAATATTTCTCATGTTCTGATAATTAGAACATTTTTATCTTTTGCCCATCTTTTTTTCCATGTTCAAGAAAATTAACAAAAATAAAGTAGAAATAACAAAATTTGCAACTACTGAGACACACACCATCTGATGTGTTTTTGTCTTGTCATTTTCATCGTGTCCTCTACCTGGTTTTTTTTAATCATTCTATCTTTTACATTGTTTTCATCTTGCTGCATATTTGTTTTTCCATCATTTTCATCATAATGTCTTACTAAAACCATAACTAATTGTCTGGTTTCTTCAAAATTTAACTCAGGCATTTAAACCTGCAATAAATAATGATTTGACCTTCATGGTGATTATTATCGATATCAACTAGTACGAAACTTTTTCAGCAAAACATTTGTGGCTGTATGGCCCTATATTGTTAACACATTCAGCTGTGGTTTCAGTCTGTCAGAGCACATTTAGGTCAGTTCTGCAAAAGACATGTCTAACTTTATGTCCTTGTATAGTTTGCTAGATGGCTAATGTTAGCCACTGATGCCAATTTAGCACTTTTGTTGCTAGATTTAGCAACTTGTCAGACTACCATAGCAACTTTTATTTTTCCACAAGCACCTGAAAAAATTTAGCTACTTTAAAAATTTGTTTGGAAACTTTTAGCAATTTTTGAAAAGTGACTCAAACACCAAAACACACACATTTTCCTTCTAAATGACACTACTGTCACAGTCAGAAAAACAGTCTGTCTGCCTAGCTGCAAAAGTCAGTGTTTACTGACTGGGCTGGCTGTCCTATTGCCTGCCGCAGGACGTGTTGGAACAAGAAAGATGTGTGTGTGCGGGCATTGGGGGTGTGGCGGTTGCCGGTGGGGTGGCGGGCCGCGGTGGGGTTCCTGTCGGCTGGTGTTGCTGCTTTGGGCTCCGGTGGGCGCTGGGGCTGTGTGGGGCTGCATTCGGCTGCCGTGCCTTAGGGGGACTCACGGCGGTGCGGCTTGCTGCCTAGGGGGGGGTGGCAGCGCTCCAGATACACGTGTCTGGTGAGTGCAGGTGTGTGTAGGTGGGTGTGGGGGGCTGTGGATGGGTGTGGGTACATGTGTGTTTGTACATGTAGGTGTGTGTGTGTGTGGGCATGCATGTGGGTAGGTGGGTGTATGGGTATGCGTGGAGGTGTTTGTGCGTGTGGGTGTGTGAGAATGGCTGAACATGTGGAATGGGTGGTGTGTGTGTCTGGATGTCAGTGGGTGTGTGTGTGTGCATATGCTTATGTGTGTGGGTGGGTGGGGAACTGGAGGGCTTGTGGGTGTGGGATTATGGGGGTTGGTGGGACAGGGATGGGGGGGGGGGCCTCCAGGCCCCCGGGGCGCTTGGCCCTGGCATTGAGGTGCACACTGGTCCACGGCAGGTGGCTGCCTGGGCCAGCCTGGTCTCCTGGCGTGCTGGGTGGTACCCCTTCCTGGGGGGATGGGTGGCTCCTGGGCTCGTGGGGCTTGGGGACCGGCGCCTTGCTTGGCCCTGGGTGGCCTGCCCCCAGCGGGGGTGTGGCAGCTGGTGTCCCTGGCCCCTGGGGCTTGTGCTCGGCTGCTGTGGGGCCTCTGGCTGGGGCTTCCCTTGACCATCTTTGGGGCGGGCGCACTGTTGCCTCTCGGGGGGGCGGGCTGGATCCCCCCATTTTGTGGTGTCTGCTGTTTGGCCAGGCCTTGGGGCCCTCTTTGTTGGCCCCTGGTCCTTGGAGGGGGTGCAGTTGCGGTTGCATGGCTGTGTTCTTCACCTCAGTCTCTGACTTGTTCTCTTTGCTTTACTCTGATGCAGTCACTCTGTCACAGCAGATTAATGTGAACAACTGATGTGTGGATTTGTTAATGGTATTATTTGAGCGGACGTTGTTTATGATATTCTGTTCATGCTTTCTTTTCTTATATTCATCATTTAATAGGTCTTATGTGTTTTATTTTATTGTAATTTCATTTGGTTTTTTTTTGTTTTTTTTTTCTTTCTCTTCTGTCCAGTTTACTCAGTTCTGGTTGTAGTTATTGTTACCACTATAATTGTCACCATGGTTGTTTTTGTTTGTATTGTTGATATTTTCTTGTAAGGGTCTTCGCCACCTTCTTCTTTCTTGCCCCCCCCCCACCCACACACCCATGTCAGGTCTGGCATCGAAATGTGGTTCTACAACACTCATAATAAAGATAGTAGAATATCAAGGGGAGCTTCGTATACTTTATGAAGTTTCCCTTGGCAAAGCAAATTTGTTCAGCACCAAAAGGCAGCCAGACTACCATTCTGCTATTATGAGGCTGGACAAGACAAGTCAGAAAAAAAAACAAAAAAAAAAACAAACAAAAAAAAAAAACACTAAACCAGTTTGATGGTATATTTAGTGATCTTTCAGACCCCTCTAGAGATGTTCAAACAGTCACTGGTGCCTGCTGTGGTGGCAATCCCCAAACCCAGTGGTGGACAGAAACGGTAAGGGGTAGAGTCAAGCCTCAGGAGTCTAGCTGGCACTTGAGACTCCTGAGGCTGGTGACAGGTACCAGCAGGCTAAAGGGCTGCAGCTTTGGCAGTTGCAGAGGCAAAAACACAGGTGTGGGAGGAGGTTGGTGAGGCCATGGAGCTTGACTTCTGGTTGGCCTCAAAGATGTTTGCGTAAACTGTCAGGTAAGTCGGGGGGGGGGGGGGGGGGGGGTATCATCAGACGGTGGGAGCACTGTTTTGAGGATCTCCTGACCCTGCCTTCACACCTTCTGTGGCAGAAGCGGAGCCCTGGGACTCAGGGGTGGGCTTGCCCATCCCCCAGGCTGAGGTCTCCAAGGTAGTTGGACAATTCCTTGGTGGCTGAGCCCCAAGGATGGATGAAATCCATCCCGAGTTCCTTAAAAGTCTGGATGTTGTGGGGCTATCTTGGCTGACATGTCTCATCTCATCACCATCAAATGGAGGACAGGGACAGTACCAGTGGATTGGAAGACCCTTGGTACCCCTTTTCAAGAAAAGACTGGAGGGTGTGTTCCAACTATAGGGGAATCACACTCTTCAGCCTCACTGGGAAGGCCTGTGCCAGAGTATTGGAGAAAAGTGTCCGACTGATAGTCACACCCCAAATTCAGGCAGAACAATATGGTCGCAGAACACTGGAGCAGCTCTTAACCCTCCACAGGCTCCTAGAGGGTTAATGGGGGTTTGCCCATCCAATCCACGTGTTTTGTGAATATGGAGAAGGCATTTGACTGTGTTCCTTGGGGTATCCTGTGGAGGGTGCTGCGGGAGTATGGGGTCCATGGTCTACTGCTATGGGCCATTAGGTCCGTGTATGACCAGAGCCAGATCTTAGTCCACATTGCGGGTAGTAAGTGGGCTTTGTTCCCAGTGTGAGTTGGACTCCGCCACTGCTGCCCTATGTCATGGATTCTGTTCTGATTCTGTTAATCTGTAGGGAAAGAATTTGTAGTCGCAGCCGGGGGGGGGGGGGGGGATCATCAGGAGAGTTGAATGCCAGCTCATGACTTTGGAAAATTAGAGGGAAAATTGCTCCAGTGTCTCTTTTGGGTCACTTTACCCAGTCCCCAAGTCCGGATAAAGGAGAAGGGTTGGAAAAGTAACTTCTAGTGACTTTTAGGACAGAAAATAGATAATTTCCTGACTGAAAAGTTGGAAACACTGACATTAGCTACATGTCAAGTAGAGCAGTGTGAACAGTGCTGTTCACTGGACTCCTGTGGTTTGACCTCTGAGTGATAGTGATACATCATCATGTCCAGAGCACTGTTTACACACCTGTTCTTGCTAAACATGGTTTATTAATAATCACAGAACTCTGCAAAAGTCTCCCTACAACAGGTAGTCTACAACAACACCTAAAGCCCTTTACTCTAAATCTTTCTAGAGGTAGCACTGCTACATGGATGTCGTTAGTGTGTGCAGTGCCTCACCGTTACAATGGACCGAGGCTTCACAGAGGTGACATTCTTAATGGAAATGGTTCCCACCACGATGTCATAGTCTAGGGCTTGTACTGACAGGTTATAGGCCTGGACTCCAGCAAAGTTATTGTTGGTGACGTTCAGGACATTCTGCAAGGAAACACAGCCAAGTGTTTAAGACAGGATCCACTCATCCAGACCTCACTTCCCTTCAAGCCATGCTCACTCTACCAATACCGTGATGTTAATGAGGACGCCATCTTTGGTGAAGTAAACGTAGGATGACTTGACAGTAGCTGGAGACAGGATGATGGAGCGAGGAAACAGGAAGAACAGCATCAGGCCGCTGATCAGGAGGCACAGGGTGATAGACACAAAAACATAAAGCTTCCTGGGAAAACAAGAAGCCCAAGAGCATGTCAGAGGGGCATGCACAACAAAACATCCGTCACTGAGGATCAGTCCATACAAATCCCATCAGAGTCATCACGTCTTACGTATGTCTGGGTTTGAGCCTCTGGTCAGTGCACGGAATCACAGCCACCAGCATATTCTCCTGATCTGGAAAAAACACAGGAACGTTTACTGGAGATGCTTCAGACAGGCAGGCTAAATAATTTTAATGTAGCATATACCAGAAGTATCCTAAGAATTAACAGCCTTAGGATGGATGGAGACCATCACAGACAGTTGCCAGTTCATTGCAGGCCCCCTTATCAATTCGTCACTGTATTTGTGAAGACTATTTAACTACTGTATAATGTAATTTGAGCTAAATGATCATTTCAAAGTAGAAATGCATGAAAATAATGTAAGCAACGGAGCCAAAACTGTGATGCGTGTTACCTCTGGGCATCCGTCCTGTCCCCTGACATGTTGGACAGTTCACTGTGTCTCCTGAGCTGTGTCTTCTGCTGAAGCTCCACCTTTCTGAGTCATCCTCATCTTTGATGATAGGTTGTCTGTCAACTTCCTTACCGTTCCCACTGGTGCCAGCAGTACTTGTACTGGACACTGTCCCCATAGCTGAAAAAAAAAAACAAATGGAGACCTTTATGCTAATACTGAGCAATACCACCACCACTGCTGAAAACTTTAGAATCTCAACCTTCAGTATATGGGTGAGCACATTATGCACGCTTTGCACCTCATGTTATGAAAGGTCATATTATTTTTCACAATTTATATAGTTGGAATTCAAAAGCTGGTCTTTTTTTTTTTTTTTTTAATTCTCACCCAGACACTAAAATCAGCACATTTGATGGCAAGGTGAGGCAGCGGGGCAATGGCATTAATACTATTAATACTATATTAATATTAAGTAATTAATTAATATCAATTATTATCAATATTAATAAATATTTAATATCAATATTAATATATATTAATATTATTGTACATAAGTTTCCTTGTCACTTGTCGCTTAAATAAAGGTTATATAAAAAAATAAAAGAATGAGGTGAAGATGATAACAGGTAGCTATAAATACACACTGCTTCCATAAAACTTTATCAAACTATGCATTAACAATACCAAAATTTGTTTACGCTCACTTCAACTCATTTGAATTACTACTGTCTGTACAGTATTGCATATCAAGGCCATATATTGTAACCAACCATGATGTATTTTTATTTTATTTTTTTGTGGAACTTTTTCCGACCTAGTCTTAGCTGGGGCTCGGAAAGTCACCATATCTGACAGCAGTAGTAGAGAAGATGATCAGGAGGAGACACCTGCGAAAACTCCATGGCTTTTCTCTGGCTATACCAGAAGAAAAGCAACAAGAGGAATGTGGACTATTGCTCCTCTGTCAAGGCTGGGCTTTGGCGCTACATCGAGGTGTCCTCTGACCTCTGGGAGTGTTAAATATTACATTTAATGTTATTGCAAGGAAAATACGAGGTGTTTTTTATTGTAGTCTTTTTTCATATTGCATCAATGTTGCTATTTGTTGAAGGAGGTGATAATAGAGTATAGCTTTGTATTCCTGAGATATAGCTATGGTGTGTTCAAAACAAAAAATGACTGGCATGCAGCGTTCATTAACCCCATTATAGACTTGAGACTTGACTTGGACTTGAGCTCAAAGATTTGAGACTTGATTTGGACATTAGCTTAAAGACTTGAGACTTGATTTGGACTTGAACTCAAAGACTTTTGACCATCTCTGGTGACCTCTAGAGGGAGTAGAGACTGACTATGCTGGTCTAACAACAAGGCTGAGTTGAGCGTGAGAACCAGTGTAACACAACTTGTACAGTCAAAGAAAAAGACAGTGACCAGAAAATAGAACCATTGCTGATGTTTCACCTCTGAACACAGCTCTAACGTCGATAATGAAGGTTTATGAAGGTATAAATTTATAATGTAGTGTTTGCCAAGTTGCTATTTGTTAATTCACAGGAGTGATTTGTGGTTTCACTGTAGCTGTTTTCTATCTAAAAAAAGAGCTAACAGAGCTATAATGTAAACTATCAGCTGAGGCAGTACATGAAGATTATAAAACACTGTTATTCTGACCCATTGTCTGAGGTTGTATTTGAAGGGGAAAACTTGATGATACCAAAACATAGATGTTTGTGAACACAGAGCCTCACACTTAACTGAGTGAGTGATAATCTGAGGAGACATCACATTAAATACATACATTACATTCTGTTGATAGTGTAGTGTGGAATATTGAGTTGTCTGTACTTGAGTTTCGATGCAGTGTTAGTTTCTAAAAATCTTGTAATGGCGGTGCCATGTCAAGATTGTTACTGTCACTGCTTAAGGATGTTATGAAACACAATATCATGAGGTCATATTACATGACTCTGCGAAGACACTGCAGAAAGATGCACTAGCAAAATTATCTTTTAAAAACAAACATTGTTTAAATGATATATTTCATACATCATTAAAAATGACTGGTCTATTGCCTTTGAGTGCAATTAGACTTTTTTGAAGTCTGTTAGAATTATAAAGTTGAAGAACATAAAATAAACTTAAGCCTTATAAAATTAGAATATGTTATAAACATGATAGGCTAACTATATTTTGAAATTAGAATGTGATATGTTATAGTTATGATGTCTGTTTTTAGTTGATTAGTTTTGAGTTGTGAGATGTATTAATATTAGAAGGCAACAAGCTTAAAAGGGTGGAATGGAAAACACAGACAAAGGGACACAGATGGGTTAGTTTAGTTTTTAGGAGTGTGTGATGTTTATTGTTTTATTATACATAAGGAGAAGAGTTTAAGAGGTTTGTGGGGTAAGGACAGGGGGTGAGAATATAGCAGACAGCTATAGGGTGGAGAATGTGCAATGTTATTAGTTGAGGCCAGAAAGAGACAACACCCCATGTATGACTATAAAGGATGAGGAAAAAGGTTCCTCTGGGCTCTTGAGGAGAGGAAGCCAGAGAGATGGATTCTTTGTTTGGAGACTTTATGTCTGTGGGCCAGGAAAACTGATTCTCTATAACCTTGGGAGACCACAGATCTGTGCAAGTTTGATTAATGTTCATTAAATGATTGATTCATTGTTTTCTTAAATCCTGTTTCAGGCCTGTTTTATGATCAAGTTAATAACAATGTAATGAACGTGGGGGAAAGAGAGTTGGAGTCAGATTTGTAAGTAGAATTCCAACAAGTCCCATGAGACACTGGAGGCTGTGAAACTCTGCCCCTTTATAAATAATATATTAATTTCATTTGTTGACTGTGTTTTGAATCTATATGCTGAATTGAATGGGAGCAGTGCTACACTGATCTGCCTATAGTCTGGCTGTCAGACTAGTACAGAGTTGAATCATTTTCTGTCTTGAATTGACAGAAAGACAGACTTGCCCTTTAATGCCATCTCAAAAAGTCAAGTCAAAGTCAGCTTTATTTGTCAGTTTTGCGATATGTACAGCACATATAGGAGACTGAAATGGAGTAACTCTAAGGCCCATGGTGCATCAAAGATAGTGAAAAAAATATATAACTATGAATATAGAATGTAATTACAAACAACAAAGGGCTGAAGAAACAAATAAATAAAACCCAACTAAGCCATCTAACAGAATCAAATTACAGCAGAAAGCACGTGACAGACTGGCAGTTAAAGGCTAAAATGACAACAATGAGTCCTAGTTGGAAATAATTTATTATTAAGGTGCTTTTAGGGCAGGGTTGTCAAACTTATTTTCTTTCAGGGGCCACATTCTGTCCAATTTGATCTCAAATGGGCCAGACCAGTGAAATAGCATAATAAATAGCTCAGTAACCTATAAATAATGACAACTCCTAATTTTTCTCTTTGTTTTTGGTGAAAAAAAAAAACAAAACATCAAATTATGAAAATATTTACATTTGCAAACTATCCAAACAAAAAAGTTCTGAACCACCTGAAAAAACTGAAATTTCTAAAGAAAAATAAGTGCAGTTCCGACAATATTATGTCTCAACTAGGGATGTAACGATATGAAAATTTCATATCATGGTTATTGTGACCAAAATTATCATGGTTATCATTATTATCACGGTATTGTTGAAATGTGCTCAAAATGTTTAAAACTATTTATACACACACTGAAATAATGTAACCAAGTTGTATTTTGAAAAAAAACAAACAAAACAAAACAAATAAATAACACACACAATGTACTTTCTGTTGCAGAAACATTAAAATATTAACATGTAAACATCAAACATAGAAATGAGCATTAAAGATGTCACCTTATGGACACAAAAGATATCTGCACTAGGGGTGGGAATTAATAGGATTTTATCAATATCAATGCCATTGTACATTCTGCTTACTAATCAAATTCCTTATCAATTCTCCTATCGTTTCCTGAGTGGTTTTTTGAGTGGTAAAAAAATGAGTTGGACAGGTTATAGTGGAGCTGGTTTGACCATTTTCCATATCAAATCATTCTCAGTGTCACATACATACACCACTATACACATAAACAGAAAGTGAAACAATCATATTTTCCTTAACTGTTTAATGAACAATGTAAATATTCTGAAAGAATGAGGATTTTAGAACATGTTAGGGTGATCTGATCCAGACTGGTCAGTGGTTCACTCCTGGTGAGTGACAGACAAACCACAAGAGTGTCATATGGTTCAGTTCCTCTGGTGGTCAGTCAGTGGATTTACCGATGAATTTCCCTCAGTTCATAAGGCCTTCTCTCCTTTGGTTCTTACACACATCATGTGTTTTTGTACAGCTGAAGTTCACTCATTTGGGCTCATCTGAACTGGCATGAGTTTGTCCTGAGTTTCTATATTGAGACAGTTTCTCTGCTGGGTGAGGATCTGAAGCAGAGGGGGCAGGGGAAGGGGTTAACAGTAGCGTGGACCCGGATCTGCGCTTGTACGGACCGGGTCCATGCACTCGCTCGCTCGGACGGACCGGGGTCCTTGCGGGAGCCCATTATCCCCAAACTCTGGAGCTCTGTCCATGCAGGTGCCTTCCACCATGTTTTCAGAGGCCAAACATTACAAACTGCATAAGCACGCCTGGAGTGCCGCTGCTTCTCCAGGAAATGAGTACTATCATCATGATTTTCAAAGTGCGGTAATCGAACACGGTCATCATAATAATTAGAATTTAAACAGTAATACTAACCGTCGGAAATTTTACCGCGGTTTATCATTATACCGGTAATCATTACATCCCTAGTCTCAACATCACTTATACATGTACATCACAGATTGGGTCTATAAAGGCACAAAACATTCAGTAACAGGCAGAATATTTTTAAAGTTGCACTTAATTTTCTTTACACATTTTAGGTTGTTCAAATTTGTTCAGGTTATTCACATTTAAAGGATAGTTTATAAATGTAAATATTTTCATAATGTAATATTTTTTTTCACATTAAACAAAAAAATTGAATTATTATTTGTATGTTATTATGCTATTATTTAATATTATTTTAGCTCAACATTCTTGACTGTTAATATCTTTAGTGTAATTTTTGCACTTTGCAAATTCATCCTGCGGGCTGGATCAGACCCTTTCCCGGGCCAGTTTTAACCCACAGGCCGCATGTTTGACACCCGTGTTTTAGGGCATTATGCCACTTTCACACTCCACTAATCAATTAAGCAGAACACAAGAAACTTGGACGAAATAATAATGTGACAATGCAGAACACACTGACACTGGCTCAGCTTTGCAGAGCATTTTTTCCAGCTCTACATTCTGGTTTTCCAGCTATGAGGTTAATACAGATAGATCTAACACTTATGTGTATTTCATTAAAATGCCTGCACACATTTAAGCTAGCTGGATTGTGTCCAGCAAAGCAGTGTCACTATCTATTAGGGATGCAACGCTACAGGTAGCCCACGTTTCAGTCCATACCTTAGTTTTTGGGCCACGTGTTTTGGTTTGGTTTCAGTACATGTTTTGTGCATAAAGAGAACAGGTTTTTTCTTCCTCCCAAAATTATATTTTTATTTTGCTTGTCAGCAAAAACTGAATTTCACAGTAGGAACAAATTATATCACTGCACTGAATAAAATAACACTTTCTGTACTGAACTATATAACGCTTTCTTATTCCTTGACTACTTGTATACAGTAGTATTATAACGACAGACCTGTCACTGCTGGGTGCAGGTGGAGACCTCGTTTTTGATGTGCTTCCAAACAATTAATGTCCAAACAATTAATGTCCAGACAGAATCCTTCGGTGAGCTTCTCATTTTATTGAACGTTCTGAGATGATCACATCAGTGTCTCATGAGGATTAAAATACAAACATGACTACTAAATGATGCTACTAATGACTACTAAAGGTAACGTAATACGAACGCAAGAGTCCCGACTCTTGTGTTCGTACTGTGTTACCTTTTCGGGACTCCCGACGTTACTCTACTAATATATGCTGTGATGCTACGGCAACAACTGCAAAAAATTTAGGCTATCAGACACCTATTACAATTTACATGAACTGAAAATCCTCAAAACCTTGATAGCTGTTATTTTGCCCACCAAAAATCACCGTCAATGTGGCTGAGGCAGCATGTGGGGTTGTCTCTATGTCGTGGTGGCGACTCAAGTGCCTTGCGATGTTTGACGTTCCCCTAGCACACTGGATCTCTTTCCCACACAGTTTGCACTTTGCTTTATCGCAAGGCAGCTTCGTCACATGGTCCCACACTTTACTGTTGGTACGTCGCGGCATTGTGTTTACCTGACCTGTGATCTGATATCCAATATGGCGACCGTACGTAAGTGCTAGTTTGTTTTGCACATCCAGTACCAGTTCCTGATGTTCCGTTTTTTTTGGACTTGAACCGAAACGTTTTTACAAGTCCAGAACTGGTCCATCATACCGGTACGCAGCACTAATGATGACATTGGCTATTACATCTCTTTTTACCTCTGGATCATCTGAAGAAACAGGCTGTGGGTCAAAGGGCTTTGGCCAATATGCCTCTCAATCCATCTTTTACATGCCAGAAAATTATCCATGGTGAGCCTCCTAGAGCCATCATCTGCTGGATTGCTCTTTGAGCTGATGTACCTCCACTGAACAACCTTTGTTGCCTCCCTTATAGAAGCCACCCTGTTTGCCATAAAGGTGTGAAACCGTTTGGTCTCATTATTGATGTACTTAAGCACAGTCTGACTATCCATCCAGAAGCATAACTCTCCAAACTTTAGTGGTAGCTCTTCCTTTAACATTCTGTCAATCTTAACAGCCAGCACTGCTGCAGTAAGTTCCAGCCGGGGAATAGCTGTCTGTTTCAGTGGTGCAACTCTAGCTTTCCTCACCATAAAAGCGAGATGAATTCTTTTATCCTGATCCTCCAGCCTCCGGTAAGATACCGTGCCATATCCATGGTCATTAGCATCTGCAAAGTGATGCAGCTGTGCATGTATGGTTTCTCCAAAATCTTTTGGCCTGATACATCGATCCACCTTGATTTCAACCACCCTTTCCAGATCTTGAAGCCAACTGATCCACTGCTGCAAAAGGGTTGATGGAACAGGCTCATCCCATGCCAGGCCTTTTCGACACATTTCTTGTAACAGCAACTTTGGCAACATGGTAAATGGTGACAAAAACCCCAATGGGTCATAGATTGAACTGACGATGGAAAGAATCCCATGCCTGGTGTGTGGTTTCCTTTCCACTGTAAGCTTGAATGTGAAGGTATCAGTTTCAGCACACCAATTCAGGCCAAGTGCCATCTCCACTGGTAGGTTGTCCTGTTCCAAGCACAGCTGCCTCATAGTTGTGGACTGCTTAACCTCAGGAATGAATGATAGCACTGCCCAGCTGTTACTTATCCATTTTAATAGCTGAAATCCACCCTTTGAACATAGGTTAGTAAGATCATTTACCATTTTTATTGCTTCCTCTTCTGTAGAGACAGATTTCAAACAATCATCCATATAAAAGTTGTTGTAGATTACACTGGTCACCTCAGCTGTGAAATGATCCTTATTGTCTGTTGCAGTTTTCCTCAAAGCACAATTTGCACAACTTGGTGATGAAACTGCTCCAAAGATGTGAAAATTCATCCTGTATTCCACCGGACTTTGAGTAATGTCTCCCATGGGCCACCACAGAAAGCGAAGGAAATCCTTATACTTGGCTGACACCTTCACCTGATGGAACATGGCCTTAATGTCAGCCATCAGAGCAATACTGTCTTGTCTAAATCTGGTCAGAATTCCAAAGAGAAAATTTGTCAAGTCAGGACCTTGTAAAAGTTGACCATTTAAGGAGGTTCCTCTAAACCCAGCTCCACAATGTAAAACTACTCTGTTTTCTTTCTTGGGTGGTAGACTCCATGATGTGGAAGATACCACACACTACCCTCCTTACAGTCCAACTGACCTCGAGGAACCACTTCTGTATAACCATTTTTGATCATCTCACTGAGAAATGCTGAATACTCCTGCTGGTATGTCTGGTTCCTTTTAAACTTTCGTTTGAGCCCTTCTAGGCGCTGTTCAGCTATGCACCGATTATTTGGCATGGTGATGTCATGAATTTTAAAAGGTAGGTCCATACAGTAGTGTCCATCTTTCAAACCCATGGACTTCTCCAAGATCTCCAGAAACCTCTGGTCCTCTACTGACATCTCCTGCTTCTCCTCCAGCAAGTTTTTACAGAACTCCTGGTTATACTGTGAAATCAACAGCTCCTCCAGTCCGACAATGGATATTCTCTTGACACATATGGTTGTACAGCTTCTCTGGCAACCACTATTGCTCCTCAAAGGACCATTTATGACCTATCCCAATGAGGTCCTGACAGCATAAGGTCCATCATCTTGACTACTGATTACTTCCCAGGGTTCCATCAGCTTTGGTGCATAAGTCCCAATCAAAATTCCCACATCAGCGTCCAATTCTGGGATCCTTTAAATATTCCCAATTTTCAATATCTTGCTGGGTAGGAATGTTGCCTTTTGAGACAGGAATGGCTTCCTGTGTAAACGTCTCTGGGAGCTCCATTAACTGGTCACAATCCAAACTGGACACTTCCAGTCCAGTAACAACACAGCTTTCAACAACTTTTTCCTGTCCCACGGTACGTAATAAAATGTTGGTCTTTGTGCCTTGCAGATTTAACTTCTTCAGTAAACTCTGGTTAGAGAGCATTGGCAATAACCCCTCCCCAGCCCCTTGGGCTATGTGAGGTTTTCGTATGTAAATGGTCCTGCTGTGAGGTATACAAATGCAAATGGAGTCGTACAAGACACAGCAGTTTACAGTGGAGGTGAGACAACAACTGCCTGACTTGAACCAGGCAGACACTGCTGGATGAGCCACCAGACTGTGGACAAGAACCAGAAAAGGGCTGGAGCACAATCCAAAAATTGTGGTAAGTATATATTCAATTAATTATTACATGTGTGCTATTTGGGTGGGAATTTTACCTTAGAGTGACTTTCTTAGTTAATTGCACAGTGTATGATAGTGTGGTTTGACTTGTGGAACTGATTAAAGTAATGAATGTGTCACATTGACCTGCTTGAACCTGGAGGGGTTTGTTCCTCAAAGTGACTTAGTCTTGTATTTTTTTAGGAAGGTGTGCGCCATCTGCAAAACAGTGAAGGAAACAACAGATGGTATGAACCAGAGCAAGGGTCAGATTTTAAAGAGTCTGGATCCATTCTGCTCTGTAGAAGTAAATGTATGCCTTTAATGTCTGCTTTTTCTGAACTATTTCTATTTGGTTTTCAGACTGAGCTCACCCACAATGAGGCAGGGACTTCTCATTTAATGGCAGCTCCAGCTGCAAGTCCAGGCTTGAATGGAGTAGAAAGTGGAGTCCTGTTGATTAAGTAACTTTAATAGTTTGTTGTGTTTTGTTTCTCTATTGTTCTAATCCTATGCATCTATTTTTTTTACTCTTCCTAACTTGTATATTTTAATTCCAGTGGTCTGTAAGATATAAAGAAACAGTCCGATGGAACTACACATACAGCCAACCAGATCTAACAGTCCAGGCAGAAGCCATGAACATTTCAGCCCACAGCAGAGAAGAAAGACGGTAAGATTTAGAAGAATCTGTGTTTAATCTGAATCTATCACAAACACCACATTCTACTACTGTTAGCCTCACAGTGCAGCACTGATGGTACTTCTATCTTTACAGCAGCTGGAGGCAAAAGAGGCTGAACTGGCCAACAAGGAGGAGATTTATGGAGGGGGATCACAATGGATATGACGTCTGATGAAGAAGATGGCACTGCTGATGGGACATCTGGGTTGACTGTAAGGCCTCCATCCTTCCAGAGTCTGGAGCTCTCTAACCTTTGAGCTGCACTCCAACACACACTCCAGCAGAACCAACACATGTTCTACCACCACAGACACTACAGCAGAACCAACACATGTTCTACCACTACAGACACTACATATGTTCTACCACCACAGACACTACAGCAGAACCAACATATGTTCTACCACCACAGACACTACAGCTGAACCAACACATGTTCTACCACCACAGAAGACTGGACTGGACCACCCTCAGAGAAGATGGCACCAACACTTGTCTGATGTGATGTTTTTAGGTCAAAGATCAAACTTATTTCATAAGTTGTATAAATTACTTTCATAAGTTACAATAAGTTGATAATAGATCAGGGGTCAGCAACCCTGGTCCTAGAGAGCCACTATCCTGCATGTTTTAGATGTTTCCCTCTTCCAGCACACCTGATGGTCATTATCAGGCTTCTGCAGAGCTTGATGATAGGCTTATCATTTGAATCAGGTGTGTTGGAAGAGGAATACATCTAAAACATGCAGGATAGTGGCTCTCTAGGACCAGGGTTGCTGACCCATGTAATAGATAAATCGGTTAAAATCTGTTGAAATGCAGTTGGCTTAAGAATTGATAGGAGTGAGATGTTGTCTCCTTAAGGATCTTCGTGTTCGCTGTGCGCTAAGGTTGTATACAGAGTGAGCACTCTTTTGCTAGAGATGATCTTTGACGTATATTTGCCGTTCGCTATTTTCTCTGCAGTTAAAGTTCAGAAAAACTCGTGTTCACTAAGTGTGCTCTACTACTGTGTGCCTTGGAAAATTTTCTTCTTTGTAAGTGTATATATCCGAAAACAACATTAGGGTCTAGATGTTGGTTGATTGAAACTGTTCTGTGAACGTGTAATGAAGCTAATGTTTATGCTATTCAAGCTAGTGATGTGAGTGCATTACATGTGTAGAGTAATTAATAATAACTGTCTGTTAGTAATTGAAGTTGGATGTATTTTATATGTTGCAGTTACAAAAACGTTTCAGAAAACGTCAAGTAAAGGAGAAGCTCCAGCTCAGAACAGAAAGCCTTGTTTGGACTCTACTGTGTTGTTGTTTGTGGCTGTAGCTGCACAGTCACATGTTGTGAGGACAGCACATCTGACTGAACTGACTGTGGACATTCTAAGTTTGTTTAATTTGAAAGTGTTGGCACTGTTTTCTTAAATATGTAAGTGTGCTTTTTGCATTCTACATTTTATTAAAGCTTGTCTTTATTTTTTAACATGATTGTGGCAGTCGTGTTCTTTCTTAATTGATATTGGTGGTAATGTTTTCAGTATGTGAATTATTACCCTGCAACAATAAATAAATATGTAAATAAATATCTGAATAATAAACATAATAATAATAATGATAATAATAATAAAAACAATAATAATAATAATATTTTTAATGGGTGGGGCATATTATAATGCTGCACAGATGACCAATCACATGTGAGCTGTCCTTTGTGGTAACATCCAATGGGATGCTATAAAAAGAAAAAAAAACATCCAATGGCTGTTTCTGAGGTCAGACATGGCAGGCACCAGTGACATTCAAATGTAAATTAGGGTCGTTCACACCTCCGTGAGCTGTTAACCCTCGCACCCGCTCGCCCCCACACCCGCCCCGCCCCCCTCCCCCGTTGGCTCCGTTTGCGGCAGTTTCCGGCACAGCTGAACTTCTCTGTAAACTCACGATAATTACCGGGAATCTTTGAAGTTGGCGGGCGTTTACGGGGTCGATAATCTGGTTTTTCATGCAGTGGTTGGTACAAAAAGTTGCTGTACTTCCAGCACTCTAAAAAGAGTTGCATGCAGTTGTTCATTTGAACTAATAACTGCCATTTAAAATGGGCTAAAGTTATTGATTTGATTGTGGAGACCATTTATTTTGCATTGACAGACATCAAGTTTGATTTATACTGAACTAAATGTACATCCAAAGGACCCAAAACAAAGTTTTTGATTTCCTTCAAATTAATTTTTTTTCTTCATGTCCTGCGGGTAATATATTTGGTTTGAGTCAAATGTGACTTGTGCATGCACATTGAAAACTGCACAGTCAGCACATTGCGCCATTTCACATCATTGACATCTTCTAAAAAGAAAGGTAAGTAAAGCAGTTGCTGATAATTAAAGATTTAGTGTTTTGTGTTGTTAAAATTGCAAAGAATAGCCCAATTTAGCTGACTAACAAGCTATCATTGGCGGTGGCTAGTGAGCAAGCTTAAATGGGACGATAGCCGGTATGAATTTAACTGGCAATAGCTGATAGCTGGCTAGCATTTACCGGTAATGTTATGCCCATGAATTAAGTTTATAACGCATTTTTACAAGTATCGGTAATGTAAGCTGTCCAAAAGCCATCACTAGCCCAACTGGGCTACATACAGGGCTAAACAAATATTGCTTAAAGGCAGTCTGGAGTCTTGTTCATGGCAGTTTGTAAACCAAACATTCAAACTGGGCCCGTCCTCTTGGGCTCGGCTGCGTAGCCTCCTGCCCCTTACAGCAGCAGTTGTCAAAACTGCAAAGGAAAGGAAATACAGTCTGCATGAAGCGCTGAAGCCGTGGGCCGATAACAACGAGAGCCTCCAGTGTTTTGTCGTAAGTTACCGAGCAGGAGAGCAGTTGTGAGCTGGGGAGCGGGTGTTAGCAGCGGATGATAACCGCTAACGCTAGCCGCGGTTAGAGTGGAGTTAGCTCTCCACAACGGCTCTCATACTTGTTCCCACTCGAAGCTTTAGTTAGATACCATCCGTCTGCTGCTTTAGCACTTCACTCGGACTGTATTTCTTTTTCTTTGCGGTACTGCTGCTGAGAGAGATAGAGAGAGAAATGGAGACGTGCTAGCACTCACTAACATCCGGGACAGCTAGTCGAGCTAGTACTGGCCTACAAAGCAAAAAGGCAGTAATTACACAGACTGCAGAGCTGAGAAAAAATACTTTAAAGTTATCCTGTCATCCAGCATAAGTAATTGTAGGCAGATTATTGGACATGTGGCTGTTTTGTTACTTTATATTACCTTGTTCTTTGTACATATCAATTCTCATATTTAATTTGATATTTTACCCATATTTTGCAGTTACTGTATTATCTGCATTTCTGTATTATGTGCTCTTCAGAGAGTAGTAATAGTTTAATTTATTTTTTATTCTTTCAGAACCACAAGATCGCTGTCTTCAGTTCCTTTAGCCTATTCTTTATCCAACCTGAACAGATATCTTGCATCTACACTGCACATCGCCTTTTTAACCATTTCTCAAATCACCCTGAATACTAGACCCTCACTCATGTATACATTTTCATAGCAGCAGATGGACTACTGTATTTTTTTTTAGTCCTGTTGATTGAACCAACACAGATCAGTTTATCATCTGTAAGGGAATTCACTATTATTTCCTTTGTTTTCACAGTTACCGGATGTGGAGTTTGCTACAAGTGTCAGAATCCAATTCATCTGGAACACAGCAGAAAATGTAAATTTCTGTTCTCGCCTAAAAAAAAAAAAAAAAAAAATATTTAGAGTGAAAATAACCCCTGAGTCATGGTATAGTAGCCTAAATCAAATAGGAATTGGTCATGTAACATCTGATCAGTGACTGTGCAAAAGTAGATGGTAAAAATGTGAAGCTGAGCATTTTTAAAAATATATTAGTACAGGTATGCCATTTTGCCACATTTTGCCACACGATGTGCCATTTGACCTCTCTGGTATCAGTGAGGAAAACTAATTGTGTTTTACTGATACATCACTCTGGTTATTCATTCCACCCAAACACAACTATTTCACTAGCCCAGGATTGTTGTAGAGCTGGGAATTCAAAAACTTGCCTGTCCTCCACATTCCATAGTAATCTTTTTTCACTGTCCCTGCAGGATGCCGATGCTGATGTCAGAAGGGAGTGTGTCCTCAAACTTCTCATCATCTACCTGGGAGAATGTGTTGAGGACCTGATCAAAGAATACACGGTATGTCCAAATTTGTTCTCTCTCCATGATAAGATGCAACTTTAATCATCCTGGGGGAAGCTTGACTGCTCTGCCATTGGATGTGGTGGTTAATCATTAGTTGTTCACTTACACATTTTGTCCTAAATTTTACCTCAGATGTCTGAGAAAGATGAAGCCAAGCAAGAGCTGAGGAGTACCACCATGGCGGTCTTCGTATTAAGAGAGAACTCGAGCCTTCTACAACAGCCCAAAGAGACTGGGATCATCATTGATGGTGTGGAAGTCCTCAATGAGTTGCCTTCTGTGGCAACTGGAGTGGTAATGCTCTTTGGACTCTGTTATGCTCTTAACATGGAATATCCACAGGGGTTCAGGTTCACCTTCGAGGCTCTTCAGAAGATCCTGATGGAGCTTGGTTCCAACAGGATGAGCTCCAAGATTCGCAAACTAAATGGTGAACTCCACACTGCACAGTAGTATATGTGGCATGTGTACACGTGCTTGTGTTTGCGGCATCCACAGTGTGTGCATCTTTGCTTGTGTGTATTTATATTGAGGTAGCCTGTACCACAAGCTGCTAGCCAGCATTTTACAAGGGGGAGAATCTCAGCGGCACTTTGTGGCACTTAGCCATGGGTGCTGTAGCCATTTAAGGCTATGTATACTGTTGGGCTTTGAGTGAGTGTTTTGAATTTGTTAGTTTGAAGGTCAATACTGCTTTCAGAAAGCAGTATTTCATTTGATTTCATTTAATTACAGTTCAGATTGTATAGAGCATGTGTATAGGCCTGTTACCACATGTTTTTGTCCTGGTTCGCTTGCTTGGTAGACAATCTGTTTTTTTTTTTATCTGACTTGCATTTCTTAAAAGTCATTACAGTTAATGTCTGTGCTGAAAAAATTGCTGCAGAAGTTCAGATACCATCTTTATAAAGACTGCCCTTTTAAAGGGTAGATTCCAGTTAAAGCAGTATGTTTTCTCATGCTACAGTATTTAGCATCCTCCCCTGCCCTCATGGCCCTGTCCTGCTCTCTATCCTCCTCTCTCCTGCCTCTCATCCTCTCCATCCTTTCCTCTGTTCCCCTCTCCACTCTACTGCCCTCTCCATCCTATCTTCTCCTGGCCTGACTAAGCTAAGAAATCAAAGGTATTCTTATGGTTTAAATGAAAGATTGGCATGAAAAATAAAAGGGATCAAGACCTGAAAATTGTATTCTTACACAGCTATACAAGTTATAATGATTACACATACAAATACAAAACATGAGTAACTTTGCGTCTGGATGTGTGATCCCAGACATTACAGGGAAATGACAACAATATCAACACGGATCTCACCCTTTGTTGAAGCATCTGTATTTTATTTAAGTTTCAGTTGGCTCCACTGTTTTCCATCCTCTCTCTTCTCCCCTCTCTACCTTTCCCCTCCCTTCTCCTTCCCTCTCCTCTCATCTGTTCGTTTCTCTTCCTTTCCATTGTCCTCCTTTCCCCTCTCCTCTCTCCACCCTCACCTCATCTCTCTGGTTCATATGTTGCCAGATGTTAAATGTGTTGCATATGGCTCGTGTTAAAGATTAATAAATATATTTAGAGTAATCTGTTGGTCAAGTGTCTTTTTTATAGAGTTTGTAACATGGGCAATACAAATTATTTTTGAAGTCACATAAAATGTGAGAAATATAGTTTGGTTATACATAAATTAATTAACTGGTGTCCGTGTAAACATCAGTTAATTAATTAATTCAGTTAAAAGTGAATAAATTAGCCTGGTTCACTTTCAATTTAATAGTTTGGTTCAGTAACTAAAATGTTCAAAAAATAATTTGGATCAAGGCAAAAAATTAAGGTTGGTTCAAGTGAACCATTATTGTTTACATCAACATAAAATAATCAGGTCATAAGAAGTCATTAAATTTAGTTTCTGTGAAGTTAAATATTTTAGATGTGATATTTGGATATCATTTTTTTTCGTTTAAGTGGGGTTATACTTTTTTCAGTGAGGGTCAAGGAAAGCATAAGTTTTTAACACCTTATTTCCTTTCTTAGATTTCAGTTGCACTGGAACAATGGAAAGCGTGCAGTCATGATGCCCCAGTACAACCATGTGCCTGAAGAGAGACAAGAGCACTATTGACGGTCGTTTCCTCTGGGCGGCTCATACCTGTTTTGTTATGAACATGTAGAATAGTTGGGTGTCTTTAATTACACTTATCACAGGTTAAACGATTTCAGCATTCCTTGCTCACATGACCAACTTTAAAATAACAAATGCCTTTGCCTCTCAGAAATTCAGTCTTCTCCCTTTGAGGAATCTTGTTCAACTCTGAACACCTGAATAAGGGATGCAGTTCTTGACAGTAAACACATGACTCTGTAGAGGTCTCCTTAGATACAGCAAGAATGTCTTTGCATTTTAGATATTGTAGGTTTAGGAGCCACTACACGACTGGTGGGTGAAACAGTAGTGGCAAAACTGCTTCCTTTATTGCTACTCCTGGATGGCTGCTTGCTCCTAGTGGCATTCTTTATTAAAGGACCTTGTTGACCATCTGAGACTTCACCATAGAGAGGATGTGCCAGAACTTTAACTTGACCCTCCAGGAAGTCTACCACATTAGGGAATTTAGCTCTAAAACCTCGTCGCTCTTGTAGTTTACAGGCAGTAAACCTCCATCTCTCGCAGCTTGTATGGCCATTTCATAACCATTGATCTCATGTTTGAGGGAATTTTCAACTCCTCCATGCATTGAATTTCTGTCATTGCATTGCAGCAACCTCTGAGGAACAGTGCAAATTCCTGCAATGCCTTAGTATCTTCCACCTTAATAACAGGCCATTCAAGTACTTTGTCCATATAGGCTGTTGCAATTCCATACTCATTGCCAAAGTGTTCTTTTATGAGATTCTTTGCTCTTTGATAACCTTGCTGTGGTGGCATATGCAAACAACTTTGCACAAGCTCTCTTGGCTGCCCTCTGGTGTACTGTTCCAGAAAGTACAAACAATCTTGATAACTGCTTGTTCTTTCTTCAATACAATGTTCAAAGTCCTTAGAAATGATGTAAACTGCAGTGGATCCCCATCATAAACAGTTAAAGCTCTTTATGGTAAAGTAGCTGACATTTGATGTTGCATAAGCATAGTTGTGATGTCATTCTGTCTCTGCATGAGTCCAACAACAGCATTATGATCAAATACAGTTTGACTTGGTGCAACATTTTGTGTATGTCGAAGCTTTTGCATACGTTGTTCTTGGGCAGCAACGGACAAAAAAGGGGCAGTGGCTAAAGATGAAACATTTTGGGCTACGTATGAGATGCTAGGGGTGGTCCAGAGTCCAAAATCCTTTGGCTGAGAGGCTCCATGACGTTGAAGGTGATCTTGAAAAAGCGCTTGCATATTTAATTTTGGTTGCACATCCAATACATGAGCAACAGGCAGTTTTCCTGAGCCTTGGTCCAGAACTGTAATATTCTCCTTTGGTACAAACTCCTTTGCCTGTGGACTGAACTCAAGCTTTTGTTGTTTAAGGCCCTTATTCACATAAGAATTAATTCCATCTGAATGGATCCTTCCACCAGTGTCATCACCTTCCAAAACAGAAAGCCGTGCAGTGGCTGCTGCTATTTGTGCATCCAACTCCAGCTGTTCCCTTTTTTTTCTTAATTTATTTGTTTCTTGTTTGAGTCTCTCCTCTTCAACCTCCAATTCATGTTTCCTTTGCAGTGCAGCAGCTTGTTCCATTAAAGCTGCCTTTTCTGCCTTTGCCTTTAAACGTGCAGATGAGGTGCTGAAAGCATATGACTTAGAATGGCTTCTTCTGCTTGACTGTTTACTTGATATATTAGACACACTGTCTCCAGGCTTAATGTCATCATAACAGTCTGATTTTGCATATTCACCATCATTAGTATTGTTACTGTGATTACCATTTGCATTTAAGCATACATCATGATTTTAATCACCAATGTCACCATCCACATTTGAAATTCCATTTTCATCAACCATGTTGATACTTCTTGAATGAATGTATCATAATCAGCCTCTTTTACTAGAGACCATGCTTCTTGTCTTCTCCGCTCCTCATCAGGGAGAGTAACTTGTTAACAACATGTTATGATGTTCAGATGCATTTTGACACAGAGATTTAACCCTCTTCAGGTATTGTTGAATAACAAATATTTTCCTTGGACTCTAAAAGTGCACTGATTTCAGCCCTTAGTTTGCTTGCTTGTTTAAAGTTTACACTCCTTTCCTTTTGAAGCTTTTCCATATTCATTGCAAGTCCTTTAGGAGTATATTTATTGTTCTTTTCCCAGAAACATCACATTGCACACCTGTGAATTCAGCTTCAACTTGAACAGGAGTCACTTTACTCATAATTAACAAATGCACTTCCTTAAGAAAAGGTACTTTCACATGAATACTGTGCTATGATGAAACCTTGTGCAAGACCATTGCACTTTTTGCCCACACAATCACAAACAAGTTCAGCGATTTCTTTTCCTTCAGTTTAATGCACTGTAGATACCTGACACTGTCAACAGGTCATTGAATGCAGCACCAAAATCAGCTGAGCGGCCCACTGCCGCGTAAAGAGTTTGTGCTTTTTAATAAACTTTCCAGTGTCCGTGCTGGGACCAGAATTAACCTCCGTTGGCTTGTCCAAGGCTACTTTATGCACATACCTTTTTCTTCCTGTGACGATGAAAAACTCACCACTTTGCGGCACTGTTTCGAGGAGTGTATCCGGAAGGATTACACGTTTCCAGGTGAGATAGGGTTTTTACTTGTATATTGACAGACCTGTCACTGCTGGGTGTGGGTGGAGACCTCATTTTTGACACGCTTCCAAACAATTAATCTCCAAACAATTAATGTCCAGACAGAATCCTTCGGTGAGCTTCTCATTTTATTGAACGTTCTTAGATGATCACATTAGTGTCTCATGAATAGGGTTGGGCATTGTTTGAATATGAACGATTCTGATTCCAATTCCTCGTTTCGATTCCGGTTCGTAACGATTCCCAATTCCGATTCTTTTAAGAGGCAGGATCAAAAAGGTTTACATATTTTAAATGAGCTAGCTAACCAGAGGTCTTTCTGGTTGAAATACTGTGGATTTTTCCATGAATTTTAATCTATGAACTTTTTACTTTTTATTAACTTTACTATGAATTTCTCACAGGGCTGTTTACAACTGGTATATAAATATCAAATCTATGACCTGGAATATAAATATGATACATTTTCTTTTCACAGGGGTACATGTTTCACAAGAGTGCTTTATTTATGAAAACTTTAGAAAATTCATGAAAGACACACATCCTCCTAAGTGTCTGATCCACAGTTCAGAATCAGAAACAGTTCTTGTTAAGGAAAATGAGCATATCTGCCTTCTCAGGCAGTATGCATGAACGTTGTGGACAGATAGTGTCCCCTGCAGTGGAGAACACCCGTTCACTGGGTGTAGAAGAAGCTTGAATGCATAAATATGATAAAGTGAGATCTGACAGCAAAGGACAAGTCTTTCGCTGGTTCCACCACCATGCAGCAGGGTGCTCGGACATGATGGCCGGTGGAATTTCCTGGTATATCTGAAGCTCTCTCTCCACTCGTTTCTTGATGGACATGGAGCTCTGCTGTGACACTATGTTCTGTGCCTCTTCCTCAGCGAACAGCTCTTCCAGTGGAGTCTTCCTGGACAGTTTGTGGGGAGGTGGCTGCTAAAAAACAAAAAGGTTAACCAGTATTATCACTAAAAAAGGAAAACATCCATTAAAGGCAAACGATCATTAAATGATCATTATTTGAGAACCTATATATTATCAGCTATCATACACTTACACACTCCTCTTCCTAAGTCTCCTTCTCTGCCTCATTCTCAGGCCTTTCCTCAGACTGCATGGTGTCTCCATCAGCTCCACAGTCTTCCTCTGTTGACTACAAAGAACATAACTAGCATTTAGATATTAAATTTTAATAGTTGAAAAGGATAGTTGTGCATGAATGACATTTCACCTGTTCAATCAGCTTCCTCTGGATCTGGTTCCAGATGGTGTCATCATCCAACTTATTTTTAAAGCGCGGATCCAACACACTGGCCATTTGGAGAAAGTTCCTGATCTCATCATTCTGCAAAACACATATTCTTTAAATGTTTTAAGAAGCCACAGGAATAAAGATATTTCTATTCTTCATCAATTTCTTTACAGCTGCCTGCCTCAGTCACTTACCTGGTGGCACTTAGATAGGTTTGCCCAAATCTGTTTTTTAAGGTTGGATACAAACACTGTGTCTCCCTCTTTCACAGTCAGATGTGCATCGAGCTTTTGGAGAATGGGTAGTATCTGTCCGCATGTGGGGCTCTTTTCTGAAGACACGCATAGTGTTGACGTGTAGAGAACTTTCATGACATTGACGAAGTCTTCAGAACTCCGAAAATCCTCCTCTGTCAGCCGAGCAAGCCTGTATGAAAAAGAATTAAGAACACACAGATTGCTGTTAGAAATATTCTCTTGCTTTATAACAAAACACCTAACATACACACTCCCTACATTAGCATATAGTCTGTCATAGTAACAGCTCTTTGTAGTAAGTCAAGACAATCAATTCACTGTCAGTGAATCACAGATGCAGTGTATTCACTCTTATACTGTTCTTTGAATTCATATTTTGAGGGTATTGGTATTTTTGTGTCTAAGATCATCTGTCTATCGCTACCTGTCCCTTTCCATATTTTTTCTCAGCCGCTGATCCAAGCTGGCTGCTTGAATTGCAAGGTACTGCTCTGTGAATCTCTCCAGCATTAGATACAGAGAGTTCCATCATGTTCTCACATCAAGGATGAGTGAGTGTTGGGGCAGCTCTGACAAAAACAATAACATTAATTTTAAGTCATTTAGCAGACAGACAAATTGGACTCAAATACTATCAAGTACTACTCCACAGAGCTCAAAAATAAAAATAAAATCAGAAATAAAAAGTCATTATGTTAATGTCATTGCACGACGGATAAATAAAGTGAACTTTGTGTGCCTTACGTAGAAGTTTTTGCTTCTCTTGGAGAACCACCTTTGCCATCAAGCACCTCTTCATCCACACAACAATGGTTCGGATCTTGGCCACCCACTGAGTCACTGAATTTAGAGAGTACAGACTTTGTGCTGCTAGATTAAGTGTATGGGCAAAACAGCACATTTTCACAAATTGCAGGCACTTAACAGCCACATCCATAATGGCAGCATTATCTACAGTGATTGCTACAATTTTATCAGAAATGCCAAACTCTGACAGAATGTCACTGATTTCCTCTGCCACAACACAACCGGTCTGTGCTTAGTAAACAGCTTTTGCTTTTAGCACTTTTCGCTGCATTTTGCTGTCTACTATATAGTGTGCTGTGATGGTGAGGTAATGGTCCTGTGTGATGCTACTCCAGCCATCACATGTGAGTGCAACAGAGCAGATGTCACTGAGCTCTGAAATTACATTGGACTTCTCGACCTTGTACCAAGATGGGATTAATTTATTTGATAAGTAGTCCCTGGAAGGAGGTGTGTATTTGGGGTTTAGGGTTTTCACCATGTCCTTGCAAACACAAGCAAACACGTAATGTCACTGTTACTATAACCTTAGCTCAGTATTAATTAGCTTAGCTCTATCGTTATTACTTAACTAACCTAAATGTTGGTGATTCCACATCTGAAAATGGGTGCAGGTTTTTCACAATGTATGCGGTAACCTTTCTGTGGCACTCTTCCACTTGTTGCACTGACATCTTTCCCTTGGCTGCTATGGTGAACAGAGTAGGCGTAGCACATCGCGGAGTATTGCTAATTGCCTGGCTAATGTTAGCAATCTCAGGGCGTTGGTCTATGAAAAAATACATGGGCTAACGTTAGCTAGGTATTTGAGTGGCCACACCGTTTTACGTCGAGTATAACTTGTTAGCTGCCTCAGTGTTGATGTAGTTGAGACTTTTACTTACCGGATTTGGGCTGGAGTTCGGTGCTAGTCTGAGGGTCGGAGCCGGAGGAAGATGCAGCGGATGAAGAGGCAACGGAAGAAGGCCGGCGCAGTGTGTCAAAAACAGGGCACTCTGATATTTGCACACCATGAATCTGAAGGTGTTTTATCATATTGGTCGTGCACTCTCTTTTACAAGATATTATCGTTTTACAAATGTTGCAGTCTGCAGATTGGTCACTATTTTTTTTTTTACAAAAGTGAAGCCACACTTTTGACCGCCGCCAAGCAGTGTCCATGGTTTCATGGTAAAATACTTCCGGCGGATTCTTCTTCATTGGTGTTCGGCAGATTCTTCTTCAGGTCGGCGGACTAGGTATCGAAACTAGGAATTGAAATTTAAAAATTTGAACGATTCCGGGACAATCGTAAAGTTAGTCCTGGTTCCAATCGATGCTCGATGCCCAACCCTACTCATGAAGATTAATTTTGGCGACTATCTAACAAAGTTCATGTCGCTGAGCGGCTGAACGGGGGGAAATTGCCTGACAGTCCAAAGAACAATCCATGGTTTAAACAAGACTCCTTTATTTCATATCACAAAAATTCTTCAGGCATCCAAGCATTAAAAACAGCTTGCTATTCAGTTCATTGGCGTTAAGTTAATCCATGATAAAAAAATATACTTAAAAGGACAAAACAAAGTGGTCAGCAAAAAGTGAGCTTCCCCCCATCACCCACTCACTACCAAACCGCACCTAAAGTGAACCAGTGATATATATCGCGAACTGCTACCGTCACCAACACCATGTGATCCAATTAAAATACGTCATTACGTAGTTGCTACATCACTGTGCCCACATCTGTCTCCTATATTCCGGCCCGTAATTATTACGACACAACATAGTAATAATTACACATTCAACACCGTGACCCAGAACACACAACACATAACCACACATTACATCACATAGCGATAAGACACCATTTAGAAGTCCATCACTGTCCACTTCAGTTCTTTCTTCTCCCCCATTATCAATCATAGGTCGGAGGTTATCAGGATTTAGCCTAGATATCAAACCAGTCTGTGATGCATGTCTGGTAATGTTGTCATGTCGAGTCAAGCACGTATTGTAGTCACATCAAGTCGGGTCAAGAATGTCATCAAGGGTTGGAGGCCTCCTGAAGAAGGCATAACTTCGTGACAGGCCGGCATACATGGTTGGTTGGAGTCTTAATCCAGACTTGATGCACAAGTCCTTTCTTGTCTGGAACAGTTGCAGTGACTCTGCCAATGATCCAGGAACCACGTGGCATAGAGTCATCCACTATGAGGACCGCGTCTCCAGGCATGAAGTTGCGTTTAATCCTTGTCCATTTCTGGCGCTGTTGAAGTTGTGGCAGATATTCCTTAATCCATCTTTTCCAAAAGAAGTCAGAGATGTACTGGACCTTCTTCCATCTCTTACGTGCATAGAGATCGTCCTTCTGGAACAGACCAGGTGGTAAGCATGGATTGGATTTAAGAAGGAGGAGATGGTTTGGTGTTAGGGCTTCCAAGTCGTTCGGGTCCATTGATTCCTGTGTAATGGGTCTACTGTTGAGGATTGGCTCAACTTCACAAAGGGCTGTTTGGAGTCCTTCCTCATCCAAATGCTGTGTCTGCAGGGTGGAGTTTAGGACCTTTCTGATAGAGCGAATCAACCACTCCCATGCTCCGCCATGTTGCGATCCAGTAGGAGGGTTGAAGATCCATCTAACTCCCTTCAAAGACAACATATCCGTGATCCTTTCATGGTTCCACTCTTCCATGGCCCGCCTCAGCTCGCGATCCGCCCACACAAAGTTGGTACCATTGTCAGAACGCAGCTCTTGAACCTGGCCTCTTCTTGCTATAAAACGGTGTAGGGCGTTAATGAAGGAATCAGTGTCAAGAGATGAGGCAACCTCAATATGTACAGCCCTAATTACCAAACATGTGAATATAACTCCATATCTCTTCACAAGACTTCTTCCATGCTTAACTTCAAACGGAGCAAAGTAATCCACTCCAACAAAGGTAAAAGGAGGTTTCTCTGGAGTCACTCTGCTTTCAGGTAAGTCAGCCATTTGTTACTGTTCTACAGCTCCATGAAGCCGTCTGCAGACCCCACACCTCATCACAATCTTCCTTATCAAAGTGCCAGCACCAGGGATCCAGTATTTCTGATGCAGTTTTGAGAGAATGTGGTTCCTGCCACCATGACCCACCTCTTTAGGGATATACTGTACAACAAGTTTAGAAATGTGAAGGTCTTTAGCGATTATGACAGGATGCTTGGACTCTTCAGACATAACAGCCCTACCGAGACGTCCTCCAACTCGCAGCACATCATCCTCCAGGACAGGATTTAATTTATAGATGTGACTGCTTCTTTTCACACACTCTCCCCTTTGGAGGCAGGCGATTTCCTCAGCATACCGCTTTCTCTGACAGAATTTAATTATTTCCATTTCAGCATCCTTAATCTCTCCTACTGAGAGAAACCCACAACAGGGCTCGACCCTGTGATGAGCACCGTCACACTGTGTTACATCAGCGGCAGGCTGAGGGGATGCCTTGTTCTTTCTGTAATGGAAGAGCAATGTCTTGAACTTCAAGACCCAACCCATCACCCTAATGAGGTGGGTCCAAGACAAGCTACGACTGATCAGACAGGTCAAGGGATCATCACCACCATCGTCACCGACACCATGTGCTTGCAAGACCTCAATAGCAACAGACACTTTAACTTCAGGGTCTTTATGTAGAAGTTCCTGCAGCTGTCTGGGTTTACAAGCCACTCTTTCTCTGGCTGCTTGAGAAAGACGGGACCAAATATCCACATGTCGTCATGTAAGAAAGGCTCAGCCCTCATGCCTCTGGAGGCAAGGTCTGCGGGGTTCTGCGCTGTATTCACATACCTCCACTGGGAGGCCCTGGAAACCTTGAGAATCTCTGACACCCAGTTCACTACAAAGACACGAAACCTGGATGTCTTGTTATTGATGTATTTCAGTACAGAAGTACTGTCCGTCCAAAACACTGAGTCTTGAAGAGGCAGCCTTAGCTCCCTTGTCCACAGTTGATCCATGCGGACTGCTACCACAGCCGCAGTCAACTCCATGGGGGTAACTGTGACTGGTTTTAAAGGTGCCACCCTGGACTTCCCCATTATGAAGGAACGGTGCATTTGTGAGTGACTGTCATGCAGCAACAGGTAGGTACCAACACCATAACCCTTCTAGCTTGCATCTGCAAAGTGGTGCAACTGAGAAGTAATAACCTCTCCAAAATCAGGAGGCTTTAAACATCGTCTGATGCTCATATCATTTAACAGGTGTAACTCTTCCACCCAGCCTTTCCACTCTGCGGCATCCACTGATGGTATAGTGTCGTCCCATCCTATCCCCCTCTGGCACAGGTCTTGAAGGATCCTCTTGGCCGTAAAGACCACAGGAGCAAGGAATCCCAGAGGGTCATAAAAGGAGCTGACTGTGGAAAGGATCCCTCTACGGGTCAATGGTCTATCTGGGATGGATATGAAGAACTTAAAGGCATCTGACTGCACACACCATTGCACCCCCAATGCTCGCTCAACAGGCAGAATATCACAATCCAGGTCTAGATCTGTAACTTCCTTTGCCCTCTTTTCCTTAGGTATCATTCCCAACACACTGTGGCTATTACTTATCCACTTGGTTAGGTGAAAGTCCCCCTTAGCACAGATGGTTCCAAGGCCAGTATAAAGAGAGATGGCTTCCTCTTCAGAGGCTATGAAAGCAAGGCAGTCATCCACATAAAAACTATACAAGATGGTGTCAATCACCTGCCGGCTAAAGTGTGCTTTGTTGTCCTCTGCAAATTTCCGTAGAGCATAGTTGGCACAGCTCGGAGAAGATGTTGCCCCAAACAAATGAACAACCATCCTGTACTCTTCCATGCTCTGACTAAAGTCACCACTGGGCCACCAGAGAAATCTCAACAGGTCAGTATCTTCCTCTGGTACATGCACCTGATGAAACATGGCTTCAATGTCAGACATTAACACAATAGGCTCCTTTCTGAACCTGGTCAGTACACAAACCAATGCATTTGTCAAGTAAGGGCTGCTCAGGAGCTGTGCATTGAGAGAAGTACCCTGAAATGATGCTGCACAGTCAAAGACAACCCGGATCTTTCCCTTGGTAGGATGGTAAACCCCATGGTGCGGAACGTACCAAACCTTGCTGTCGCCCCATTTTAGATCTGTGACTGGCACTCTTTGCGCATAGCCTCTGGATATAAGATCTTCCATGAAAGCAGTGTAATCCTGATGGAAGTCTTTATCTCTGACAGATCTTCTCTTCAAGCTTAAGGCACGTTGTTCTGTGATTGCACGGTTGTCAGGCATTCTTATAGCTCAGTCCTTCAAAGGCAAGACAATGTTGTAGTGCCCATCACAGAGGGTCGCAGTCTCACTGGCCAACTTCAGGAACTTGACGTCTTCTCTTGACAGTCCCAATTGTTCATTGTGGCACTTCTCAGGGAAGTCCATTTTAAACTGCTGTTTCCAAAGCTCATCAAGCGTAACTGCAGAAATTCTGTTGGTGGTAACTGTAAACAGATATCCTGGCCTTTCACAGCATTCTCTGCCAAGTGGCCCATTCACTGTCCTACCAAGCACAGTCTTAATCGCAAAAGGCCCGTCATCCACACTCCGGATAACCTCCAGAGGTTCCAAGGCTCTGGGCATATTCATGCCAATCAAAAGCTCCACTTGTGCATCTATCTCAGGCAGATGAATGTGCTTCAAGTGCGGCCAGTCATCCAGGTCCTGCTGTCTTGGAATGTTGCACACGTTGTCAGGCATCCTGTACTGAGTAAAGAGGTCAGGCATTTCACAGTAGACATCACTGTTCAATCCAGCTACTTCCAGGTCAGACAGGATAAAACTGTCCACCACTTTCTCCTGTCCCATGGTGCGCAGGAGAATCTTCGTCTTCCTTCCAGCAAGATTCAGCCTATCCATGAGACCCACTGTACAAAAGGACGCTGAACTCCCCTGATCCAAGAAGGCATATGTTTCCACTGTTCTTTGACCTCTCTTTGATTTTACTTTGACTGGTATAATGGCAAGTTTACAATCTTGCTCACCGGCCCCAGCAAGACCACTAGTCTGGACTGTAACAGGATTGTCATCTGCCTCAGTAAGACCACTAACCTGGACTGTAACAGGATTGTCATCTGCCTCAGTGCCAGGTTCAGCCTCGTTCTTCTCCTTAGGGTGGATATGGAGGATACTTGGATGTCTGGAACCACAGGCTTTATATGAAAGGCGTTTCCTACATTCCTTACTGATGTGCCCGGTACCTAAGCAACCAAAACAGATGCCATTCCTTCTAAGAAAAGGAATCTTCTCATTATGAGGTTTGTTGCCAAGCAGAGTACATGATTCCAGTATGTGTCTGCCCTTACAGAAAATACACATCTTTACATAAGAGTAACCATCTCGAGCCTCTGTTTGATCCTCTCTCTCAACAGCAGTGACAGTTGTTCCAAAGCTAGTTCCTTTAGCCCTTAGATGAGGGGAGCGTTTCTCCCAGTCACAGTCTTTGGCTGTCGTCGGTGGAGTGTCACATAGATTTCCAAAGACAGGATCTGTGGCAATCTTAACCTGGCATTCGAGGAAGGAGACAATATCAATAAATGCAGCTGTGCGGTGCTGTCTTTCCTGGATGTCACATGCTACTGTTCGCCACTTGTCTTTAAACTTGTATGGCAGTCTCTTTATCACCGCAGGCATATTGGCAGGAGTATCCACCTCAGAAAGACCATGAACCTCTTCCATTGCATTGCAACACCCACGTAAGAAAAGACAATATGCCTGAAGAGCCATTCCATCTTCTGACCTAATTGATGGCCATGAGTAGACTTTGTTCAAATAAGCAGATGCGATTACATGTTCATTTCCAAAGTGTTCATACAACAGTGTCTTCGCTTTTACATATCCCGCACCATCAGACATATGTTAACAGCACTTGACAAGTTCATTGGGCTGCCCCCTGGTGTACTGTGCAAGATAATGCAGGCAATCATCAGCGTTTCCAGCCTTTGCCTCTATGACCTGTTCGAATGAGCGCATAAAGGCATGAAAGTGTAGAGGGTTACCATCAAAGATTTGAATTTCTCTTTTAGGTAATGATGAAAGACTTTGCTGATGGACCAACATACTAGTTAATTTATTTTGTTTCTCCATAATAGACAACAGACATGGATTCTCATTAGTTGTTGTTGGGTGATCAGTCTGTTGTAGTACCAAATGTGGAATTGTGCCATGTGACCTTAAAGGATCTGAAGGCTCCTTGAGGAGAGGTGCAGGCTTATTCCAGTTCACAGTTTGCTGCAATGTTTTTACTTTAGGCTCTGTATTTCCTGTAATTGTATTTCCTTTTGTACTGACATTAAGTTTCTGTGGCACAAAGGTCTGTGCATCATTTCAAGAGCTTTTTTCTTTGCTTTAAAATATGATTCCATTTCATTTGATTTCTGTGAAGCAGTGCTACGCACAGTGGATCCTGTTCTCAACACGTTCACTTTCGCAACAGTTGCAGCTATGTCTGCTTCAAGCTGAAGTTGCTCTTTCCTTCTTCTCAACTGCTCCTCCTGCTGTTCAAGAGAATGTTTTTCTTTAAGCATATATTGACGTGCAAGCAAGGCAGCTATTTCAGCTTCTGCCCTGAGGTGTGCAGATGAAGTTGTTGACACTTTTGCGCTTGACCAACTACCTTGATTTGATACACTGTCCAATGGCAATACATCATCCTGGATGTCACGCTGAAGCAAGAGGCTCCTTAATTGAACGTTTATCAGTTTCAGAAAGCCATATTTTAACATCGTCAATAAATCCTCTGTTGTACTTATTGATGCTTGAGAACCACATATTTTGCTTATCTTTCTCATCAGATGGAATTAAAGGCAACAGAGACTCATGTAATGCACCAGCATTCTTAAGCAGATATGTTAATTCATCAAGCTGTGATTTGACTTGTGAAACATTTTTTTCATCCTTCATTAACTCTTTGAGACACAATTACACTCTTCATTTTGTTTACATGCCTTTTTCGTTCTGTTTGGATGGTTTCAATTTTATTTCCAAGAGCTTTTTCAGTGAGAACGATTGGTCTTTTATCCTTTTCAGGTTCTCCAACAGAGAGGGGCCAGCTGAGGTGGCTCGGGCATGTCCCACCGAGAGGAGACCTCGGGGAAGACCCAGGACACGCTGGAGAGACTATGTCTCTCGGCTGGCCTGGGAACGCCTCGGGGTCCCCCGGAAGAGCTGGAGGAGGTGTCTGGGGAGAGGGAAGTCTGGGCGTCCCTGCTTAGACTGTTACCCCCGCAACCCGGCTCCGGAAGAAGCGGAAGATAATGGATGGATGGATGGAAGGTTCTCCAACAGCGGAGCCAGCTTGTGATCTACTCATTTTAATCATTCCTGACAGTGAGCATCAAACAAGAATCCAACATAAATCAGGCGATGTCAATTGCAGTAGCGATTTCTTATTAAAGTTTGCTGAACACATGCATAGCCACAGCACATTCGCCAAATTCCCAATGAACTCCAGGCCCACACACAACACTGAACAGCAGCAGGCACACTCCACCATCAACACACAGCGGGATACGTCTCAACAACAACGTCTTTTTGGATGTAACTGCATTTATCCAAACCAGCAATACACAGCGCAAACACAGGTTACATACCACCGTCATCTTCCCATCGCTTTCGTAGGCGCTGTGGCTGTCATATGTGGGCTCCCACTGGTGTTTGAACTGCATGCGCTGGAATGCGGAAGGCTCCATTGCCGTCTTTTTTGCTGACAAAAATTTTGGTGACTATCTAACAAAGTTCATGTCACCGAGTGGCTGAACTGGGGGTAATTGCCCGACGCACCTCAGTTCAAAGAACAATCCATGGTTTAAACAAGACTCCTTTACTTCATATCACAAAAATTCTTCAGGCATCCAAGCATTAAAAACAGCTTGCGATTCAGTTCATTGGTGTTAAGTTAATCCATGATAAAAATATACTTGAAAAGACAAAACAAAGCGGTCAGCAAAAAGTGAGCTTCCTCCCATCACCCACTCACTACCAAACTGCACCTAAAGTGAACCAGTGATATATAACATGAACTGCTACTGTCACCAACACCACGTGATCCAATTAAAATACATCATTACGTAGCTGCTACGTCACCATGCCCACATCTGTCTCCTATAATTAAAATACAAACATGACTACTAAATGATGCTGACTTCTAACTAATAGCGGTAAAAACCATATGATCTCCCCGTCCCTTCCCAGTGACCTAGTTATCTACCCCTTAAATAGATTTCTGTTCACCCCCCCCAACTCAAGCCGGAAATCCACAATTAACTAGACACAAAACAAACAAACAAACAAACATAAAGAATGGCTCCTACAAGTATAAAATAGGCACTTGCACACACAAGGCCCAAAGGGGGCTTTTTAAAAATAAATAAATTCCTATTCTACATAGGCATGTAAAAGAAGATGGCGGCATAAAAATGCCATGGTTATCTACCGTACACATTTCCTTGTAATAGCGTGTCACAGCATTGTATGTGTGCCAGAGTCCTGCACTGGGGTTGGGTACCTGCAGGAACTTAAAAGTGAGTTACTGTGTAGACAATGTGTTTAATCCTGGGTTGGGTTGGGTTACAGGTCTAATGTATAAATTATACAGGTTTGGAAATATGGCAGGCCAAGTCATACTGGAAAAGTGGTGGACCCGTGCAGGACTCTGATGTGTGTTGAGTCTATGGCCGCTTCTCTGTCTGCTGTCTCTCACTGAGGGGCGGGGCTTCCCCGCACTGCATGCTCATGTCCAGAGAGAGAGCGAAAGAGAGAGAGAGAGAGAGAGAGAGAGACTTGCGGGGGTGGACTTTCACCTGGCACACATAGTAGCCTGTAAAGCAGTATATAAAGTGCCAACACAAAATCAATTGTAATACCAAAAACCCACGGTCGATAAGGGCAGATTGTACCATGCAAGACAGACTGAATGGTACATGGTTTGCCCGACTACCGTCGCCTCCCTACTATCTATCTATTCATTAGGGGTGCAATTAGGGGTGCAACTAGGGATGTAACGATTACCGGTATAATGATAAACCGCGGTAAAATTTCCGACGGTTACAATTACCATTTAAATTCTAATTATTGTGATAACCGTGTTCGATTACCGCACTTTGAAAATCACAGTGATGCTCTTCGTTTCCTGGTCAAGCAGCGGCACTCCAGGTGTGCATATGCAGTTTGTAATGTTTGGCCTCTGAAAACATGGTGGAAGGCACCTGCATGGACAGAGCTCAAGAGTTTGGGGATAATGGGCTCCTGCAAGGACCCGGTCCATCTGATTACATGCACACGGACCTGGGTCCGTCCGAGTAAGTGAGGGCGCCGACCCGGTCCGTCCCAGTGAGCAAGCACACGGACCCGGTTCATTCGAGCGTGCGCACGGACCGGGTCCGCGCTACTGTAAAACCCTCCCCTTCCCCGCTGCTTCAGATCCTCATCCAGCAGAGAGACCTGTCCAACTCCTTTTTTTCCCCACTCAAAAAAACACTCAGGAATCGATAGGAGACTTGATAAGGAATTGGACTGGTAAACAGAATCCACAATAACATTAATATTGATAAAATCCTATTAATTTCCACCCCTCGTGCAGATATCTCTTATGGCCATAAGGTGCTATCTTTAATGCACATTTGTATGTTTGATGTTGACATGTTAATATTTTAATGTTTCTGCAACAGAAAGTACATTGTGTTTGTTATTTATTTGTTTTTTTTTTGTTTTCAAAATACAACTTGGTTACATTATTTCAGTGTGTGTATAAGTAGTTTTTGAACATTTTGAACACATTACAACAATACCGTGATAATAATGATAACCGTGATAATTTTGGTCACAATAACCGTGATATGAAATTTTCATATCGTTACATCCCTAGGTGCAACGGTACACGACATACCGTCGAACCGAATGGTATGCCCCTCACAGTTTGGTACGAGCGTGTATCACAGTACAGCTCATTTTTCATTTTCAAATGAAATTTCCGTACAACTTGTGTTCATATTAGAGCTTTGCAAGACGACTGACTTACGGAATTCTACTGTCATTGGTTGGAACAAAATATGGTGCCCGTCTAAAGCAGGATGCAGTGGAGCTCATCCAGAGCCTATGACAGGCTGTCTAGAGCCAGACACGGAGCCCATATAGAGCTGAGCATGGAGCCATTCTAGAGCCTATGGCAGGCTGTCTAGAGCCAGACGCACAGCGGGGCCCGTCTAGAGCCAAATGCATGGCGGGGCCCATCTCGACTCAGATGTGGAGCACAGCCCTTCTACTTCCAACTACCCTTCTCAATATTAACATTAGCATCCACATTAGTAAATCATCCTCTGTTGTTGCCATGTTTGTTATTATTGACTTTCTTCTTCTCAAAAAACTTTACTTTTCTTCATGGTATTTGGCCAGTATGGTAATTAAGAGCAGTGCCCTCTGGTGGATTGATTGAGAAACGCTCATTCCAATGTACATAATGCATGGAAGTATGAAGGCACTGATGCATGACAACATTAGAAACAGACAGTATGTACGTAAAGTGAACATAAATGAGCCTTAAGGCTCTCCATCACCCATGTAGGTTTCAGCACACAGCCAGGCTCCAGCCGGACTTTGTGTCCGAACTGTACCATAAACCGTGACTCAAGAACTGCAATACGTACTGAACTGTGGATAACCTGTACTGTTGCTATCTCTATCTATCTCAGGATCTACTTCATTCTTTCCTGTTTCAATGTTCGATGTCTTTTAAGAATAATTGAAAACCACAAATAACATGTTGATTCTTCAACTTTCCTCCAAGCCCAAAAATCAGTTTCAAAAGAAATGTTGATGTCAATGGTGATAATTTTCAATTTTGACAACTGATGGAAAGTTTTTAATTGTGATCACATTTTTTGGGGGTGAAACCTATATGTAAGCAGTGCCGTGCACAGACATTTTGTGGGACAGGTGCTCATTGAAAAATAAGGGCACCTTGTGATCAGTCAATCACTGTTTTACTTCTCTGGAATAAACACACATTGAAGGTTTTTAGCAAGTTAGGCAGCTACAATGATAGATCAGTGTATTGGTTGCAAAATAAGAAAATTGTGGGTTTTTTCCCCCCATCAGGACAAAAGAAGTGTACAACGTCTCATTTTGAATTGAGGAGTGAAGAGTGCAGCATTACCACTCTCTAAAGCAGCCAGACACTCAGCTGAAACAAGTATCTGGTACAGATAATGCACTTTTGAGGAGTATTATGAATCAATATCTGTGCTTGTGATGAATGAAAATCCTCATTCGCTGACTGTATCCTACTGTATAGCTTCATGCCTGATTTAATATTGCAAAACCACTTTTTGTTATAAAAATAAAATGTGGACAGCTTTTCAGATGGAACAGTTCAACTTTAAAATCTGAGTTAAAAGGCCCTAAACAGTTAACATGACTCAGGTCTTAACTCTGACCTTTCATCTTCATCTTCTTCATCTCCCTCCTTGTTGCTGGTGGATAATTTTATCCAGGAGAGCAGAGAGCTGCTCCCCTGGGCTGCCTGCTGGAGCTCCCTTTCTTTTTCTCTCCTAATCCTCTCCTTTCTAGGCATTATGCCGCAATTGGTAAATAAAAAGAGACCAACAGTATGAATAAGACTCCTTGGTTACATTACAACAACGTTTCATTTTTTCTTTTCTTCTTATTCTTTTCCTTTTGTTTTACAGGCAATTAGGAATTACCTGTTTGTCATTTAAATAAAATTAGTTAAAGTGTTAATTATGTAGCCTAATGTAAATCTACACAGTACTAAATATTCTGCTCAAATATACTGATAGATTCACATGCTGGGATGACAAACTACTGACATTAGTGGCGCTCATCACATCACGTCATACTGATTTGGGCAAGCATCTAGTTTGTTAAGCTAGTTTATTGTGGACAGTCGGCAAATGTATGATCAGCTGTGTGGCGCTGTATGAGACAGGCTACTTCACAACAGAGAGTTTAAATGCAAGTTATTGTTTGGCAACTAAGGTTTAAGGAGCAAAAGAACCCTCGACTCGATTCATTTCTGTGTGTTACCTGGCTGTTGGGGCAGGGGAGGCGGTGTGTGTGGGCAACGCGTCACGTCTGTGGAGACGCGCTGTGCTGTGTACGGAGGAGGGGGCGGGGGGAATAATTGGGGCATTATTACACAATTTTAATTGTCCAGTATTTATAAATGATTATGTTGGCATGGGCCACAAACACTCTTTTTAAAAAAAAAACGAACTTTCAAAAGGGCACTTGCTTGGTCCACAGGGCAAGGGGCAGGTGCTAGAGCATCACCTAGTGTCTACCTGTGCACGCCACTGTACGTAACAGTCAGTTGATTTGCACAAGATGAGCAACACAGATGGCTATATCTTCATAATCATTAACGATTTGTCATCTATCGAGTTACTTACATATTAATCATTAATTTTCTATTTTGATGTGAACTGCGTACCTGCAATGGCAAAACAATAAGATCAAATCACCTTGAACGATGATTATCTGAGCTGACATGCTGGTGGTATATAGAGACAAATTATGACCAGTTGAGCAACATGTTTTTAATGGAACACATGGCTCACATTTCACTTCACTGATGGTACTGCTAAGGTGCTGTTTTTTTTTTTTTTTAAGAGATCATTTCCTTGAGATACTTCAGGAAGGGATGCATTGAACTCAGTATTGCATATTAATGTGTTCATAAAACCTTCAAATGTGATAATTAGTGAACAGTGATACTTAGAGGATAATGAGGAAGCATTGAGTCGGTTTGAAGACAGTAGCGCAACTAAAAAAAACTACACTTTTCTTTCTTCTTTAAAATTTCAGAGTCATTACAGTCCTGTGAACATCTAGATTAGTACTGCAACTCAACAGCTAAAAAATTTAAGAGTTTTCACCTTTTGGAGTGATATAATTAGCAGCATTGGAGAGTCTTTTTTTTTTTTTTTTTTTTTTTTTTTTATTAATGCTGGTTTCTGGAGTATAAGGAAGCACCGTGTCGTACTTTCATTTACTCCAAATCTCCGCCTCGTTTTCGTGTTTCTATTTGCTCGGATAAAAACAGGTTACCTGGATGTTACAATTTCAGCCTGAAGGTGTGGGTATCGTCCTCATGTCCGGTCGGGCTGGGGGTTCACGATTTCTGTCCTTAGTTCGGTTTGATCCGGCAGGTCTGGGTCCGAACAGCGTCACATTTACTTAACAGCTGATACGTGCACTTCCGGTCTCCACCTTCAAAGTAAAAGTATCAGCGATGCCAATTCCTCAGGAAGGAAAAGTAGCTCTTGGCTGTCTTAAAGTCGCTAGGCGTTCTCATCACCTAATTTGCATAATCGGAAATGTGTACGTATTTGTAATGAACGATGAAGGAGAGAGGAGAGAGGTATAAAAACACCCTGAATATTTTTTTTAAGCTGTCAATCTTTTTACTGAGGAATCAATCCGAAAGACATCCATTATTACAATTTGCCCTTGTTTTGACAATTAAATGCATAATAAACAAACCAAAACTACACAAAAATGTTCATGTTCGACGGTGACTTCTTGTAGGCTCCTTATAGGAGCCTATAAACCAAACCAAACTGAAGAAAATGAAGCTAAAAACTAAACAACCAAATAAATAAATAACCTAAGGAACTCCTCCAGTGTCTCTTTTGGGTCACTTTAGCCGGTCCCCAAGCCCGGATAAAGGAGGAGGGTTGGAATTGGGACATAAAAAAAAAAAAAAACACAACATGCTGTGCCCTTTTAATACCCCTCAGTCAAATATAGTGTAAGATTCTGTTGAAAGTTACTGCCCTATAATTTACATTAGACTATCTTTGTGTAAATTTGGTGTCGAAATCTCATTGCATTCTTTAGATAATGCGATTACGCTGTTGAAAGGACATGTCACCATTTGACCTTGAAAAAGTAGGTCAAGGTGACCTATTTTCAATAGGCTTCTGCTCCATTCTAATATGCATCCACACAAGCCCGGATTAACCATATGGGCAACTGGGCAATAGCCCAGGGGCCCGCGACCTCTGAAGGGCCCTGGGTAGCTCGGGCATAATGAAAATATCTGGTTATCTTTTGCTTTTAAATGAAACTGTCCGCTGCCCGGAGCCATTGCACTGCACAGAAACCCTGCTCCTGCTGTCTGTGACCGTGAGCTGAGACCCGCTCCTCATTGGTCAGTCCAAAAAGCGAATCAGTGGTGACGCAAATCAACGTGCATGCACTGAGCGGGATGTGAGACATCAAGAACTAAGCGACATACGTACGCAAATCAAAACATTGCAAACATGGAGAAGTAGCTAAGTGGGAGCACCAAACGAAAATTAAAAAAGGAGAGGGACATCCTGGGGTTGTGATCATGGGGCCCTTGAATATTCTTGCCCAGGGTACAATGAAGTGTTAATCTGGCCCTGATCCACAGTATATATTTGGTGCAGATATGTTAATGTATTCTTCAGATAATGCGATTACATTGTTGAATGGACAGACAGACAGACGGACAGACAACAAAACAATTACAATACCCCCAACGTTGGTCGAAGGGTAAAAACAAGAATTAAAAGAGTATAGCTCACGGGTCCATGTATAGTCCATGCACAGTCCGTGTACATTCCATGTACATTCTGTGTACGTTCAGTGTACATTCCAGGTATGGTCTGTGTATGTCGTGACCATTCAATTTCTGTTTGAAATTAAAAAATGAAAAACAAAAAATGACTTGTATTTTATTTTAAAACTGGTAAACAGAAAATGGAAACAGACCTGTATACTGTGGTTTTAGAGTTAGGGTAAGGCTTTTATGAGGTGTTTCCACATCTTCATACTTCATATTTTGTTTATCACTGGTGTTTGTTAATATTACTATTCTATTCTATTCTATTCTATTAAATGTAAATAATTTGAATTTGAATTAATTTGAATATAGTATCTACATTAGGTATAATAATTGCCATAATTGTCATAATAGTAACTAAACAAATGTTCCAATCTCAGGTATGTCAATTATTTTATTGATGCTGCTGTTAATTAGTTATTCCAGTCAACATTCCAAAGAAAACAGAAATCATTAAAAAAAATACAAGAAAAATACCAGAATGTCATGAAATTAATAACACTGTTATAGTCTTGGCAAATATGTAACTGTGGATGTTATTTTATAGAAGTTGAAGATATCTTGTACCTTTGATCACCTCCTGAAAATGTCATGCATCTATCATTCCTTTTCAACTACCAGAGTGGTTGAAAAGTAATGATTTATTTACTTAGTGTCTTTTTTCATCCATTGTTTATATAGCCCAATAACAAAATATCAAGAACTAATAAGTTATCAGTTACGTGGCTAAAGTTTTATATGGTGTTTACCAGGACTAATAACATTTTATGAACGTATGAAGCAAATCAGAGATGGAGGCCTCCAGAGATTTCACCTGGACTGACCCTGAACAGGGCACTAACATTCAATCAGTCAAATAAATCAAATCAATCACACTAACCATTACTGTAAAGTGATTCCATTGTTTTATGGTCAGTTACAACACCTGTGTCTATTTTTTGCCTGTCTTCCTCAATAAAATCTTAACCAAAACTAAAAAAAAACAAAAAAAAAATCCCCACTGTTATAGAAGCAGGGTATTGAAATTGATCCGTGAATGCCAGGGATCATAGATAACCAGATAATATATACAAGTGTTGAATAGCACCTCATAAACATTTACTGAAGCCACACAACAATAGTCTACAAGGAGTTCATGCTGACACTGTATTTATGGAAATGTATTCTTATTTCACTGAATTTGTTCTTCCCTTTTCTTTTGCCGTCTGGCACTGGTCATTTTCTGTTTAATAGTACAATGTGTTTTTCAACCTTAGGGTCGCAACCCCATGTGGGGTCGCCTCAAATTCAAATGGGGTCACCTCAAATTTCTAGTAATTGGTATTAAAAAAATTACTAATAAAAAATATTATTTAATGATTCTATATATATTTCATTATAATTAAATCACCACACATTTTTTTCTATAAAAAATTAAGTTCAAATAAAATGTAGGATTTAATATCTGAGAAGGCATATATTGATTGACACAATCATGTGACCATGTGCGTTGCCGCCGCTTCAACACAGTCGCAGTCACAAGTCGCAGCTAAGATATCTCCAAGAGAAACTGAGAAGCAGTCACCAAAAGGTGCATTATATGCATTATATAGCCTAAAGGTCGTCTAAAGTTAACATTTATTTGCAACATAGTATAGCAAACTATTACATGATCAAAAACAAATCAATTTTGGCAAAAAAAAAAAAAAAAAAAAAAGTCTCTGTTTTGAATGTCTGGGGTCACCAGAAATTTGTGCTGTTAGAATGAAGTCACAAGCCAAAAAAGGTTCGGAACCACTGCATTATGGTGTGATTTTTTTGTTATTATCATCAGGGCACAAATACAGTCTACCATGAAGCAGAACAAACAGGATCTGAGAGTCGCTTATTCCTATTGCGATGAACCTTGTAAATGACGCAGTGCAATTCCCTCAGAATTGTGTCTGTATTTGCTGTTGTTGAATGACTGATGTTGGTTACTGTCAATACTGGATTATTTTTTTTAATTTACGACTAATATTGGGACTATTTGTCGAGCATGCAACCAGACATTAGTCTGGGTTTGTCTGTCTTTTGTGTTGTTTGTCACTTCCTGTTTTATTTTGTTAGTTTTCCCTCATGTGTCGTATCTGTCGTCTTTACTTCCTTTCCCTTATCATGTTCACCTTTTCCCTGATTACCTGACTCCGCCCTGATTTGTGCCACCTGTGTCTCGTTGTCTTGTCTCGTTGTCTTCCCTCCCTTTTGTGTATATAAGTCCAGTCTCTTCCCCTGTTCAGACACCAGTTTGTAATCTCTTGTAGTTACTTACCAGCGTTCTGATCTTGTCTGTTTGTCTGACTTCCTGTTTTTGACCTGTTTTTGCCATCTTGATTTTTGCCTTTTGCCTGCTCCCTGTCGGTTTTGTCTGCCTCATCTGCCTTCCTGGTTTTGACCGTCCTGCCTGACTTATTGGTATGTGAGTTTGTCTATCCCTTATGTCCTGTTGCCCGTCTGTTAGCTTTCCCGTGCATGACCTGTTTCCGTCCCTGACCTCCCTCTGCTTTTCCCTAGTCGGCAAACCGGCTCTGGTAACCGAGCTGCGCAAAGGGTTCACGTCCTCAGCCCAGAGGACGGATCCGAAGAGGATTTCACCAACCATTGTCCTCAAGATTGTGTCACTCATTCTCATTATCAACCTGTTTGTATATTCAGTGACAAATAAATCCCTTGAATTTTACTTTTTGCCTCTGAGTTCTGCATTTGGATTATGTGCCTGTACTAGTAGCATCACACTATTTACTGGAACAGTTTGAGTAAAGATACCTTGACGCTTAGAAGAATGGAAATAGTTCAGATAAATCCACTGAAACTCCACTAAACAGTGACCCAACATCCTTTCGTCACTGCCATACACACTTTTCTAAAGCACTTTAAGGAGGCTAATATTGTAGAACTGTGTTGAATAAAGAGAGAAAAGACAGAAACCAGTGGTGACAGCAGACGCACACACATATGACCATAAATCTTTTTAATTAAGCCATCTTTTTTGACTGAACTACTTGGGTTTCAGTGGCAGTCTATGGAAATCTTCATCAATGAAAAACCAGTATTATGTGTGTGAAAGTCAAACATCTCCAAAGGTTTATTGAGAAAACAGTGAAGTAAAAGTTCAGCTCTATAAAAGTTATATTTGGGTTTAAATTTATTATGCACCAACAATAGAGCTCTGTGTGCTGGTATGTTTTTTTTTATTTTTTAATTATTTTATTTAGATATCTGATTTTACATATTCTTCAAGCACGGTCAAAAATGTGCTTCTTTATTTTAGTTTGAATCGTGAAATCTTAGCGCTTCTTGAACTGCATATTGTGTTTACAGATTTAAAGGTTTTCACAGTAAGGTTTTGTCTTGTTTGTACGTTAGTGGATCAAACAGCTCGTTATTTGCTCAGTATGTATTTCTCACATTAGTGTGGACTGAGGATCTCTTTTGTTGGACATGGATCAACTACACTGAGAATCTGATCTCAGTGAAATTCATTTTTCAGTGCTGTTGAGCTGAAACTTGCCCCACCCCAACAGGTGCAGCAAAACTAACAGGACGTTCAACTGGATGTCAGTGAAGCACAACTATTTGTGCCCACACAGTAAAACTTCAGATAAATAGGATATGACAGCAGGTTACATGCCAACACAAAACAAAATATAAAACAAAGACATGCCATAGTTTTACTAAATTGTGATAGGATATCTATCAAAGAAGATATTTAACCCTTAAAGAAAGATATGTAACCCATAATGACAAACAACTGTTTTTGTGGTCACTTACAAATGAAGTTTTTTTAAACATTCAACCTTTCCTAAGTGATTTATCACCATCTATGGTAATAATATCCTTTGCATTTTTAGTGACAGTCATGTATTTTCCTACATTTAACTTATGCGTCGTGTAGATGTTTAAATTCAAAGCTTATTATATAAAAAAAGAGAATACTGAAGAAAAATATATAATTTACTGATCATAAAAACAAGCAACAAACACTACATGGGTTTAACAAATGAATCAGTGCTGCAGTGCTGCTTCCAAAAAAACACAATTGATGACAATGAAAAGCTGAAAAACTGCATTTTAGTTGTATTATTTATATGTATTGATAGGATTAGTGAATCAAAAGTTGCTAAACATTTTTCTTGCAGCTCTTCAGGTCTTTGAGGGTTAATCTCTATCATCTAATCAGATCATGTTACTGGAATGTTCGACTCATTTTATTGCAACTTTAAAGTACAGTACATTGTACATCTACACTCAGCCACAGCGTGTGTATAAAAGTTTGTGTTCATTCATCTGAACATAAGTAAGTATAGTTGCCCCATAAAGCAATCTTTCCAGCATATTCACTAAGTAGGCTGCGTGCATGTGTGTGTGTTAGAGGGTGTGTGTGTGTGGGGGGGGGGGTGAAGGTTTATCCCCAGAGCAGTATCTGTAGTGTGCCACCCGCTTGAGGCAATAAAATAATGACATAATAAAGTAATTTTGTTGTATTTCAGTTTCTTGTGTCGCACGTTTCTATTGGAAGAACAGAGCTATGTTGAAATTAAAAAGATGCCTACGCCAGGATTTTTAATAATGTAGACATTAACAATCATGTTAAATATCCAGTATGTCTTTCGGAATTATGAGAGTAGCCTAAAATTTTATTGAGGTTCTGGGCCTGTATTGCCAACTAGTAGAGAAAACATCACAGATCCATTGATTTTAGTTGGATTTTTGTGATTTTTTCTGTGGAATGAGTATATTGTTTGGAGAAAAGAATGGCATATTGGCTGATGTCATAACTTGGGGAAATAGTTGATTGCCAATGAAGTAAAGTTGAAAAAACTGAGAAAACGCCTAATTTTTTTTTGCATTAAATTGAGCCAAAATCATGCAGAAATGTGCTTTAAGAATAATGTTTTTCATTGAAGGTTGTCACCATATGTGTTTTTTGCATCTGGAATGCATTTATTGACAGCATACCCAGCCCACTGAGGATTGAAGGAAAATTGTCATTTTTCAAAATTTTATATCAAAAAATGAGGGGTACATTCACTAACAAGGCCACAATTTTTTTTCACGGTATTTCCAGCAGAGCAGACCCTCCAATTATTAGTCCTTAGGATCAAAATTAACAAAAAAAAACAAATAAAAAGTATGGCAGACCATGTCAGGTTCAACTCATTTTTGATACTTTGGCTCCCCGACTATTACTTGTTATGTTCAGATCAGTGGTATGTAAATGAAGTAATAATTTACATCCATGCACAGCAGCCTTCATAAACTAAAGACAAAACATGATTGAAAAACAGGCTGCAGCTGTTAATCACTACAAAACTACAGAACGTCATCACTTACCATCCCCATTGGTTGAAAAGTGCATCACATGGACCAGTCAGAGAAGCACATGCTGCACCATGTGTCATTTAGTTTCTGACCAACCAGAAAAGTTGTAGAATATGTAATGACAACAGAAAAGACACAGCAATAGGAATCGCGAACTTCAAGATTTCAGAGATTTGTGTATATTTAGTTTTTTTGAGTGTATTAATTAGTGAGCAGTGCAGTGTAATTGGTTTTTGTTTTGTTTGTCTGAAAAATTATGAGCTATTTGAGCATGGAGTGCACATTGGATTTATAAAATCTGAGCTAAAGAAAACTTCTTGCACCTGACAAATCTGAACTACAAATGTCTTCTTTGGTTTTGTCGGTCTCGCAGGAAATCTTGAGGAGACATTTTAATTAAAAAGACCTACCTAAAATGAGAATGGAAAAGGAGCAATATTTTTCTCAATTCCAATTTTCCATTTTCCACAACATGTGAAGTCAGTTAAAGAGCTGTTTCCCTTTTTTATTTATTTATTTATTTATTTATTTTCAATTTTAAGAAGAACAGGATATAAGTGCTTTTCCATTTTTTTGTTTACTGATTTTAAAACAAAAAATGAAATACAGGTCATTTTCTGTTTTTCATTTTTTAATTTCAAAACACAAATCAGATGGCCACAATGTACATGGACCGTACACAAGACCATACATGGACCCTACAAACACTTGGGTAACTGGATTGATGACAAACTGTCTTTTACACCCCATGAGGAACAGCTGATAAAAAAGCTTAAAGCACCACTTGGCATTTGTTTTTTTCACAAACATAAATGCTGTTTGAAAACTGATGTTAGACAAAAGCTTATACAAAGTAGAAAAGCACTCGGAGAGCCCAGACCCCCTTTGGGGGGCGAGGTAAAACACCGAAACAAAAACAATACCCATTGCCTCTCCTTCAGGGGGCAGGGTAATAAATAACAACAAAAGAGACACAACAGAACATATGAAATATTGAACAAATTTGAAACAGAAATAATCAGACTGAGTATGTGACTGGGGGCCTGTTTCACAAAACTAGGATAAGGGATTAAGCCAAGATATGTTGGTTATCCTGGATCAACTTATCCATGGTTTTTGAACACATGACTTCCTCTGAAATTAGAAATACTTTCCAATATTTTAATCAAGCTCTGAATATGAACAGGCAACAGATTTTTTATTTTGAACATAAATTGTGTTGTTTTAAAGTGGACTAAGTCACTAAACTTTAAAGCTTTTAATTTGATAATAATGTGTGTGTTCCCTATAGGACACTTTATTGATCAGCGGCATCGGCCTTTTCTGAATAATGCTCATTGGATTTGTATTAGTTCTGTCAGTATTCCCCCACACCTCCATGCACTACATCAAAAAACAACTTCACTTCTTTTGTATAGTTATTCCAAGGAATTTGATTACATTTATCCTTTCCGTCCCTATTATTTATACTTAGATAACTGACAGTTTCCCATAGACTATATATGTCATATAAATATAAATACACAAAAAATAACATGATGTTCCTTTATTGAATAAGGATAAATCAAAGCATGTAAAACCATCAGCTTCTTTAAAACTGGAGTTACACAGTGAAGAAGATGGAAAGAACAGAACCAAAGCATATGATAGAACAGAAAAATAAATACACACTCAAAGGTAGAATACAGCCCACATGTCTGCACACTGAAAGAAATACATGTCTGTACACTGAAAGAAATACACGTCTGTACGCTGAAAGAAAGGCAGGACAAATCCATACATAACAAATGAACAGACAAATGAATGGATGCTGTAGCCTCCCTGCAACACAGTACACACAGTAAACACACAGTATAGAGGGAATGCAAATACGTCACTTCCCCCCTGAGCCACGCCCCTCTAAGTCAGACTGAGTGGCAAAAACAAACCGGCTCAACATGGCGGAGCATAGCAGTAACTACAGCGAGACCAGGAAAAATGTGGAATTTAACATGAAATTAAAGACAATTGGACTCGACATGGATCCATGCAACTACCAAACAACAAGTGGTCTACGAACATTGATATGTGGTCGGAATTCACCTATCCTGACATTTATATGTACCTGATTTCAATGCCGGAAAAATACACAATGCAAAGCCTGAAAACATACATACAAAGCCAAGGAGTTGTTGACATCCTCATCATCATTCATTCTGAAACCACCTTAAAACTTACCTCAGAAATATGTGTTCCATGAAAGTCGGTTCTCTCAGTATAAGTCACTCATTTGAAAGACGTTTATTCTGCTTTTCTCATTTGCATTTCCAATAATCATCCATCTTTCAATGAGACGTGCAGTGACCTGTCAATCAGCTGGGGTGGCACTGGCACCTGAGGTGTCCATTCAAGTTCCAGAGGTGGCCAGCGCTAGTTGGCCATATTTTCCTTGGCATAGTGTACTCAGAGCCCTATAAAGAGAGTTAGGACACACTTTGATGTTGCCGCTTCGATGATCACGTGGTGCACGTAAGCCTGAATAGGTCCAAATGAACAAAGCGCTCCAATGTTATTCAATGGGAGAAACAGCAGTAAGCATGATAAATCTAAAAATAAACCACACACAACCATTGTGACACTACCGTATGTACTGTTGTGTGTGTTACACTTTTGAGTAGTGGGGTTGACCACTGAGAGACTTTATTACTTTGAAAACTTCAAATTTTCAGGGGAAAGGTTGGTGTTAGCTTGGGTAGGCTACTTACATGAGTGGTGCTAACTGTACAAGTTCATTCATTCTGCAATTGTACTGTACTGGTAAGGAGATGGACAATTTACCATTCTTAAGTTTTGCTATTATAAGACTGAGGTACAAGCAGAGAACAGTGGTTAGCTGTGTGAACACTGTGTTTGCCAAGCTCTGCTCTTCTGATAACACACACAATACAGCATTAACCAGTGGGGAGCATAGCCGCTAACTTAGCATGTTAGTGTTACCACGGACGCTAAACTCATTAAAAACTCAACATTAGCAAACTCAAACTCAACAGTATCCTTATAGGATGAGTCAGATCTTACAAATGCCAAGTGACAGAAGTTTCGCTTCTTTTAACTCATGAATAATAACTTTAATGAACTTTTATTGGCAGAGCTCAGCTCTACAGCAACTCTCCTCCTAATTAGCACATTACCTCAGCTGACAAACTTAACCAAACACCATCCGGTTCTGCAAAACAACTAAAATAAAACCCACCCATAACAACATTTGTACTAACGTTACCTTATCATAAAAACTCCATAATTTGTGATCATAGTGGCTAAATCTCAACTATACAGGGTGAGTCAGGAAAAACGCTCTTTCCAGTTAAAGAAATTGTACTGCTAAAACGGAAACACTGATTTTTCTTTTGACCATACAGTCATATTGATGTGGTTATTGAGCATGTCTGGTGATGTAGTCATAGATTTATTCCATCGCATAAGAGAGAGAAGGTCCATTGTTTAATGGGCACTGAAATACCTGCCAACACAATGTATGCCACAGTGAACAAACTTGAAACTGACAACAATTACAGGAGTCGGGGCTTTGCTTTCACACTCAGGACATAGGCCTACATGACAGTGCCCAGGGAGTTTTCATCATGGCAAGACCACAGCGATTGCAGGTATTATTTCCTCATCGAGTTGTCTGTTTGGGTCAGGAGAGAGAGTGGCCACCTAGATCCCCAGACTTGACCCCCCTTGATTTTTTCTTGTGGGGGTATCTTAAAAACCGTGTGTATCAGACTGTTCCACAAACTCTTCAGAAACTCCGAAATCGCATCACGGCTGAAATCCAAGCCCTACGACGAACACGAATGGCGAGAAGAGCTGTGTTAGAGATGTGACAACGAGCACAGATTTGCATCAATCTGAATGGTAGCCAGGTTGAAGGTCGTGCCGGACGACTTCGTTGAGACAAAACATTTTGATGGCGAGTAAACATGCTGTAATGGTTGACAATTTCAATTTCATTCACGGTGGCATAAACTGTGTTGGCAGATATTTCGGTGCACAATAAACACTGGACATTCCCTCTGTTATGCTATGCCATAAATCAATGATTCAATCGCCAGACATGCTCAATAACCACATCAATATGACTGTATAATCAAAAGAAAAATTAGCATTTCCATTTCAGTGGTACAATTTCTTTAAATGAAAAGAGCGTTTTTTCTGACTCACCCTGTAGGGCTACAGCTAACAATCAAACATAACAAGTGTTTTAGATATAAATTTGTACAAAGACAACTGAATTTACAACATGAATGTCCGCTAATACAGGAAATACACTCCATAATTTGAAAGATGACGATATATTATTAACTTACCGCTGGAGTTGCTAGATCAGCTGCAATAGAAATGAATCTGTTCCAGTGGCGTTACACTCAGTGTTTGGAACTATTAGCCCCTCCGTGACCCAGAAGAAGATGCATATTTCTTCGACAACAGGAGTCTATGGAAGTGTCGCTACTTTGATACATATTGAGGACTCTGAACCTACTCTGCGTCTGATTGGTTCATCAGTCCTCATGCCTAAAGTTAACCAATCTAATCAGTGAAGGCAGCGAGTACTAGCCAATTAGAGGCAGGGTGGGGTGGGTCATAGCATCACCATCCTAGGGGAAAACATGGGCAATTTGACTTAGATATTACTGAATGGTGCGCATCAGGGAGGATTTAGAAGTGGGTATACCCATGACGACAACCAGTGGCGCACACAAAATCCTCATTTAATTAGGGCAGTCTCCAAGACTTTGTGCCTGTTGTCATTTGTGCCAGCAATCTTAGTTGATCACCCATGACACGCAAATCAATAGCACACGCATTTTTTAGCACAAGTATGCATATTTGTGCCCGTTATTTGCGATCTTAGTAAATTAGACCAATGGTATCCAGCTGAGCGGACATTTCTGTAACGCAGTGAAAAATACATTCATAAAAAAAAATTCTGTTCATTGTTTTTTTTTTTTTCCCCTTGCCTAAATATGAATGAAAATACTCTGAATAAAATTTTTGACTATGGTTCTCATATCCATCCATCCATCCATCTATCCATCCATCCATCCATCCATCCTCTTCCGCTTTATCCGAGGACAGGTCGTGGGGGTAACAGTCTAAGCAGGAATGCCCAGACTTCCCTCTCCCCAGACACCTCCTCCAGCTCTTCCGGGGGGACCCCGAAGGCGTTCCCAGGCCAGCTGAGAGACATACTCTCTCCAGTGTGTCCTAAGTCTTCCCCGAGGTCTCCTACCGGTGGGACATGCCCGGAACACCTCCCCAGGGAGGTGTCCAGGAGACATCCGAAACAGATACCCAAGCCACCTCAGCTGGCCCCTCTCAATGTGGAGGAGCAGCGGCTCTACTCCAAGCTCCTCCCTGGTGACTGACCTCCTCACCATATCCCTAAGGGTGGGCCCAGCCACCCTACGGAGGAAGCTCATTTCAACCGCTTGTATCTGGGATCTTGTCCTTTTGGTCATGACCCAAAGCTCATGACCATAGGTGAGAGTAGGAATGTAGACTTACCGGTAAATCGAGAGCTTTGCCTTTGGATCAGCTCCTTCTTCACCATGACAGATTGATACAATGACTGCATCACTGCAGAAGCTGCACCAATCCATCTGTCAATCTCACCCTCCATCCTTCTCTCACTCGTGAACAAGACCCAAAGATACTTGAACTTGGGGCAAGGGCTCCCCTCCGACCCGGAGAGGGCAAAACTACCTTCTTCCGGTTGAGAACCGTGGCCTCAGATTTGGAGGTGCTGATCCTCATCCCACTCGCTTCACACTCAGCTGCAAACCACCCCAGTGCACGCTGAAGGTCCAGGTTTGATGAGGCCAACAGAACAACATCATCCGCAAAAAGCGGAGATGAAATCCTGTTGTCCCCAACCCGGACCCCTTCTGGCCCCTGGCTGCACCTAGAAATCCTGTCCATAAAAATTATGAACAGAACCAGTGACAAAGGGCAGCGCTGCCAGAGTCCAACATGAAACCTGGAACAGGTCTGACTTACTGCCGGCAATGCAAACAAAGACTGGACTGCCCTTAGCAGAGAGTCCCAGACCCCATACTCCCGAAGCACCCCCCACAGGACACCATGAGGGATATGGTCAAACACCTTCTCCAAATCCACAAAACACATGTGGACTGGTTGGGTGAACTCCCATGAACCCTCGAGCACCTGATGGAGGGTATAGAGCTGGTCCAGTGTTCCACAACCAGGACGAAAACTGCATTGTTCCCCCTGGATTCGAGGTTCGACTATCGGTCGAATCCTCCTCTCCAGTACCCTGGAATAGACTTTCCCTGGGAGGCTGAGGAGTGTGATCCCCCTATAGTTGGAGCACATCCTCCCTTCTTAAGAAGGGGGACCACCACCCCGTTCTGCCAATCCAGAGGTACTGTCCCGGAATGCCACACGGTGTTACAGAAACGTGTCAACCAAGACAGTCCCTGCACATCCAGAGACTTATGGTTCTCAGGGCAAATCTCAACCACCCCCGGAGCCCTACCACCGAGGAGCTTGCCAACCACCTTGGTGACTTCAGCTTGCGTGATAGATGAGTCCACCTCTGAGGCCTCTGCTACCTCCATGGAAGAATTGGCAGTGGGATTGAGGAGATCCTCGAAGTATTCCTTCCACCGTCCGACAACATCCCCAGTCGAGGTCAACAACTCGCCACTTCCACTGTAAACAGTGTTGGTGGGGAGCTGCTTTCCCCTCCTGAGGCACTGAACGGTTTGCCAGAATTTCCTCAAGGCCGACCGATAGTCCTCCTCCATGGCCTCCCCAAACTCCACCCAGACCCGAGTTTTTGCCTCCACAAGCGCTCGGGCTGCAGTGTGCCTGGCCTGCTGGTACCCATCAGCTGCCTTGGGAGTCCCACGAGCCAACAAGGCTCGATAAGAGTCCTTCTTCAGCTTGACGGCATCCCTTACTTCCGGGGGCCACCACCAGGTTTGGGGATTGCCACCACGACAGGCACCGGAGACCCTGCAGCCACAGCTCCGAGCAGCCACTTCGACAATGGAGGTGGAGAACATGGTCCACTCGGACTCAATGTCCCCAGCCTCCCCTGGGATCTGGGAGAAGCTCTCCCGGAGGTGGGAGTTGAAGACTGTGCTGACCTCGGGCTCTGCCAAATGTTCCCCACAGACCCTCACGACACGTTTAGGTCTGCCGAGTCTGTCTGGCTTCCTCCTTTGCCAGCGGATCCAACTCCCCACCAGGTGGTGATCGGTTGACAGCTCTGCCCCTCTCTTCACCTGAGTGTCCAAAACACGTGGCCGGAGGTCTGATGACACGACAACGAAGTCGATCATCGACCTCCGGCCTAGGGTGTCCTGGTGCCACGTGCACTTATGGACATCCCTGTGTTCAAACATGGTGTTCGTTATGGACAAACTGTGACTAGCACAGAAGCCTAATAACAAAACACCACTTGGGTTCAGATCGGGGAGGCTGTTCTTCCCCATCACCCCCCTCCAGGTCTCACTGTTGTTGCCCACGTGGTTCTCATAATTCATGAAAAAAAGTGTATGGTTGCAGAAAAACTCTGAAACCTCTCCACGTGCATGGGTAATGGTGCATGCAGATTCTAACATAAATGATTTTGCGCAGCTCTAATTGCATTTTCCTTGTGTTGCTTCCAGCTGTAGATCAGTGTCCTAACTGTAAAAGTGACTTGAAGACACCAGTCCAGTCTAGGAAGATCCCCAACAGATACTCAGTTGGTGACAGGGAACCACACTGTGTTTAACCTCCTTCTTGACACATCTGAAACTCAGGTGTTGTGTCTGTATATCCCAGCCTTTGCAGTACAAGCAGCAGTGGTGAGGACCAACATGTGACCACACTTGGGGCCAGTTACGTGTGGTCAAGGGAGACAGAGCCTCATGATGAAAAGAAAAAACAAACAAACAAACAAACAAATAATGCTAAAATTAAATAAATGTTGATATTTGTCCACTAATCTATACTATAAATTTATTGTTCATGTGATTCCCATGATTTTGATTATTTTTCAATCCTAAAATGAGAAATTTCTACATTTCCCATTCAAATACAGGTAAGAAATACACAGTGCGACAGCAGCGAACTCTGCCTCACCTTGAATCACATCATCCCTCACAAACTGTGCCGGCATCCCATGCAATTAGAGTGTGTTGCTGTCTTTCTGTATATCACCAATAAAATGGTTTCAAACACTTTGATCATATGCCCTGACTTTCCATAGTCTGGATAATGTATAAAATGTACGTGTGTAACGTGTTCGGTCTGACAGATCAATCATAAAACTGCATAAAAAAGGCATTCGGTTGAGGCGGCCAGCACTCATACCTCATGGTAGAGGGCACTCATGAGCCCACAGGTTCTTCTTGCTACAAGTCAAGTGCAGCGATTCATTTATTTTTCCTTCTCGCCGTGTCTTAATCTCAAAATGTAAGATTACATATCCAACATAATTTGATTGAAATTGAAATTTTTACCTTAAATGAAAAGTGTCATGCATGTATGAGTAAAGAATGGTGATATGAGATATGTAACCAAACCTGTTAACTATTGCCAATCAAATGGTGAATAAGATACGGTTACATTTAGCTTTATTTTGAAAGCTTCCTGTTGGGTTCCTGCCAGTCCACATGTTCCAGCTTGATTGCATTAACTATATAAGCAGGCCCTTCAGTTCACTCACTCTCTCACTCTGTTCCAGTTTTACATGCCACCAGCCTCAGCAGCACACTTATGCTGCGTTTCCACTACGTGGTACCGGCTCGGCTCAACTCGACTCGACTTAACTCGGCCTTTTTGCATTTCCATTACGAAAAAGGACCTGGAATCTGGTATCCGGTACTAGTTTTTTGGTATCACCTCCGCCGAGGTTCCGAGATGGGGGCCCAGATACTATAACGTGACGTGTAACACTGCAGACCACTGATTGGTCAGAGAGTCGTCTCTGTGACCCGCTGTTTTACAAAAAACAGCTGTGGAAGTTTACAGTAAATATAGCGGTAGGTTAATCCACATGATGACAGCCCGCAAAACTACACCATGGTTTGTCGAGGAGGTTCAGGCATAAAAATTCAGCATGTGCTGGATGAGACAACACACAACGAGCGAGTTTATCAGCAACTCTCTGAGCAGATGACACAGAAGTAACACACTGCTTTGCCATGACGTCCAAGTACTATAGAGTCGGTAGTATCCTGTAATGGAAATGGTCTCCAGGGATAGTGTCTGGTACCTGAGTCAAGTTGAGCTGAGTCGAGTCGAGCCGATTCCATGTAGTGGAAACGCAGCATTAGGGGCTTGTATTGAGACGTTTTGTCTTCGTTTTGGTTTGATTCAGTTTTCTATTGTTTCAATCAACCTTAGTTTATGAGTTAATTGTGGTCCTGTGTCCATCATTATGTTTGGGTCATGAGCCAGCCATAACAATACTCTTTTGGGTTCATATATTTGTAGATCTAAACTCTGAAAGAGTCAGTGCCTCACCAGCCATGAACCTCACTGCATGTCACTACTTAGGACGACCAGACAGTTGAACAGCAGCACTACAAGCTACTCAGGGCTGGCTGATAAACCAGACAGATCTGTATAAACAAATATGAGTGAGTTTTGTTCTATTGCAATAAAGAACAAGTGGAACATGTTGCTGTTAAGTGTTCATTGCCCTGCTGCCACCTACTGACTAATTAGGAAACTACATCACAAATACACATACATCATGTTGCTACAAGGCTGAAACCATGAAACCAGGTCCAAAATAAACCATCATCTGCTTACAGTAAAGTCACATCACAATTTTATAAATATTTATAACCAATTATAGCTCTAGTGACATCTCAACAGCAATGGCCTCTAGTTTTACACTGCACAATGAAGACATTTTAAGCGTGTTTGGACAGTTTCCTTTTATAATGTAGACCTGTTTTTCCCAAACTCAGCATTGTGGAGCAACTTTATCAGGTTGTCATCTGGTGGACATAACAACACATCAGGCAAAAGTAATGATCTGATATAAGAATTTATTTTCTTATTTAGAACAGATGAACAGCATTCATAAAGAAGAGAGACACAAGCTGAAAACAAGAAAAGCACTCGGAGAGCACAGACCTCCACGAAGACAGATCTGCACCCCCCCCCCCCCCCCCCCCCCAATCACCACCAAAATGTAATAATTTCTTCCTTGTGCCAGTATCAACATTTCATGAAAATTTCATGAAAATCCGTCCATGACTTTTTGAGTTATCTTGCTAACAAACAAACATGCACACACGCACGCACACAAAGCAAAGCGATCACAATACCTCCTGGTGGAGGTAATTATGGTCAAATTTTTTTGGGAATTTTTGTTAAAGCATGTAAAAAAAAACAAACCAAAAAAAGTTGGACAAGACACAGGAAGTCCCATCAAAATGACAGACACTGTTTCATGAGCTGAAAAGTCAGTAAGTTTTGTGTACTTGAGCATTTGATTCATATTGTATGTGTTAGTGTTATGCTTACAAGCAAAAAAACAACAACAACATAAATATCAAAAGAAAAAATACGGTGACAAGACAAAAACAATCTTAAAGATGTAAAACAAGAAAAGCACCCAGACTGCGCAGACCCCCGCCAAGACAGATCTACGCCCCCCCCCCCCCCCCATCACCACCAAAATTTGATAATTTCAGGTAATGATTAAAAGGACTTAAAATATCAAGATAAAAATATGCTGAAAAGTTGAATTGGATTCAGTTTTATTTACACTGTAACAAGTTGTCTCAAGGCATGCACATCACAAAAATCGGTTAAATCCTGCTGCACAGAGATCAAAGCTAGCAAAATCTGCAGGAAAAAGGTCAGGAAAAACCTCCTTTAGAGAAGAAAACAACTCTGACAGAGCCAGGCTCTGGCTGTGCCATGTTCATGGACTGTTTTGGGTAAGTGGAAAGAGAAGAGAAAAGAAAAAAAAATAGGACCAGGGGCCCTGTAGCTCACTGGCATGTTCTATCAAGATTCAATAAGTTGAATTTGCGAGGTTCTCAGGTTCTGCTGCTATGTTAGAGTCCTGTGGTCTTGAAGCAGGAGATCAATTTCCCAATAGAAGTGGGTAATTTGTTGAGGATAACTCAACAAATTAGATGGAAGTCCCTATATGACTTGCTATCAGTACTCAATAGTAACAGAGGTAATAGTAACAGAATGTATTGAAGTGGATAAACAATGGATAGGTGGCAAAGGGTCATTTCTGCCCACCCGCCCGCCCACCTGCTCATCCATCCATCCATCAAGTCAGTCCTTCATTCAGATTCTGCAATTTCAACCCAAATTCATCTTGACTGATGAAACCAGGATTATATGATCTTACCCTACATGTACAACTCAGATAGACGGCTGCGCATTGTGTGAGATGATGCTATTGGACCCACAGTAGATGTAGTCATATGCCTCCATGGACAGTTGCTCATAACGGGCCAGGTAGTTCACAGTTATAGACATCTTGTAAAAACGTATGGTGACAAATGTCATTGTTTTCTTTAGTGTAGTTCTGTAATTTTTCTGTCGTTCTGTAAATGCAGAGAAACTTTGATTTATTCTCAATTCTATTATAAACTTTGATTTATTTGATTTGATTATTTCATATGAACTAATCCTGAAGAGCTTCTTATACAGTCACCACTTTGAGGTAAAATACAAGGATATCTTTTGGCTTCAGATGAGGAGATTTAAGATTAATATTAACTTGACAACTGACAGCAATAAACACACTAAAAGGAGCTTAAACAAACACAGATCCAAACACAGATTTCCAATTACTTCTGCTCTTCTGTAGATCATGCATTAATCTGATGATAGTTTCTTTTTCCTGTGCAGATGTTTCACATTAAACACCTCAGACAGCTCAGAGAATCAGAGAATCTCCCCTTCCCGATCAATACTGATGGCAGCTCACCTCGTCTCATTGTTCAGCAGGACAAGAATCACAAACAAGTACTGCAACAGGAAAGAGTACTTAATCATATTTCAGCATATTTTACAGAGCAGATACACTTACACCACAATGTCATTTTTTTGTATCATATCATGGTATTTTTTTTATATCATGATAATTTGCTGGAATGATCATCACCCTACAAAACCGTTTTATTATTAGCATTGCTGTCAGTGTTCCACCTCTGAATTTGTTAAATGTTGTGGTGTTTGGTTATGTGTTTCTCATGTTCGTGTCACTAAAACATTTTTATCTTTTGCCCATTTCCTCCATGCTGATTTAAAATAAATGAACAAAAATAAATACAAATCACAAAATTTGCAACTACTGAGACACACACCATCTGATGTGTTTTTGTCTTGTCATGTGATTTTCATTGTGTCCTCTACCTTGTGTTTCTTACATTATTCCACCTGTCACATTGTTTTCATTTTGCATATTTTACTATTATTATTATTATTATTATTATTATTATTATTATTATTATTATTATTATTATTATTACCTCCGCCAGGAGGTATTGTGATCACTTTGCTTTGTGTGTTTGCGTGCGTGTTTGTTTGGTTGTTAGCAAGATAACTCAAAAAGTTATGGATGGATTTTCATGAAATTTTCAGGAAATGTTGATACTGGCACAAGGAAGAAATAATTACATTTTGGTGGTGATGGGGTGGGGGGTGCAGATCTGTCTAGGCGGAGGTCTGTGCTCTCCGAGTGCTTTTCTTCTTTTTTTTTTTTTTTTTTTTTTTTTTTTTTACATCATTTTCAAATTCAAATTCAATTCTTATTTTACCTTATAAAAATATATTTAATGATTCAATATATATTTAATTATAATTAAAACACCACACACGTTTCCTAATAAAAATAAAATGCAGGACATAGCATGTGAGAGGGCATATCTTGATTGACCTAATCATGTGGCCACGTGTGTTACTGCGCTTCATCCTGCCTGGACACAGTCAGTCAGAAAATTGGACCGGGAATGGAAAGATTTCTTCACCCGCCTGGCCCCGCCAAGACATCTCCAAAAGAAACAGAGAATCAGACACCAAAAAGGCAGAGAAAATACAACACAAGTTTCCTTCAGTATGGATTTACCAGCATAATTGAAAGCAACAAGGAAAAACCGAAATGTCTGCTATGTGCTAGTGTACTGTCTGAAACACAACAAGCTCAAAAGACATTTTGAGACAACACACAACATGTCAGCAAACCAAAATCTCTTTTCAAAAAATAATTAATTAATTAATAAAAAAAAAAAAAAAAAAAAAAAAAAAAAAAAATATATATATATATATATATATATATATATATATATATATATATATATATATATATATATGCCAAGCTGAATACGCAGCAAGTGTACTTTAAAAAGGCTGTAACGGTCAGTGAGCGGGCACTGAAAGCATCTTTTGAGGTGAGCTACCTCGTAGCAAAGGCTATGAAGCCACATACTATTGCTGAAACATTAATATTGCCGGCTGCCATCGAAATGGTAAAAATGATGTGTGGGGAGGGAGAAACTCAAAAACTAAAGACAATACCATTGCCTGATAATACAGTGAAAAGACGAATAGATTTTATTTATGTATTTTTGTTTACCTTTATTTAACCTGGAAGTCCCATTGAGATTAGGAATCTCTTTTGCAAGGGAGACCTGGCCAAGGTAGCAGCCATACAAAGTCAAAAAAACATAAAACATATACATGATACACAATGAACAATAAAACACAATAACAACAAGAAAAGCACTCGGAGAGCGCAGACCTCCACCAAGACAGATCTGCCTCCCCTAGGGCTGTTTCAAGATATCTGGGGGTCCTAGGCAAGAAAGTAAAGTGAGGCCCCTAATACACGAAGATGTGGTGGTCGAATCACCGAAGAAGAAAAATGAAATCCAGATGTGATTTCCTGTTTTCTGGTGCATTTAATGAGTCATGAATTACTCTGTATTACGCTACACAGAGTATCCACTAGAGTGTAGTAAAGGACACAGTGTCTTCAATTAGGCATTGTTGATGGGAATAGCACAATTTGGTTATATTAATGTTTATTTTTGTTAACAAGTCAAAAACATGGTAAAACATTATTATTATTATTATTATTATTAATAATAATAATAAAAAGAACTATACATGCCAAGACTTTTTGGAAAACAAAGTGCACCAAAATGTAACATCAGACCTCACTGGCAAAACTACCTGAGCACATGGTGCAAAGTGCTGTGATGTGTTGATGGGCAAGTGTGGGAAATATAGATAATTATAGAGTTTAAAATGTAGGACTGTGATTACATGGTTCACAGACACTGCCATTCATTTTTTTTATGCTGTATTTGAATATTAGGAATATTTCATGATTTTGAAAAATGTAATTTCCTAATTATTCTAATTGTTCCTGAACGCCTCATGTATTGTTTACGTGTGCCTGCCTTGAAAGTGAGGAGAACTCAGTTACGCAGTGAGGGCACAGAGCTGATGTGAAGGACTCTAACAAATGTCAGCTTGAAAATAAAAACTTTTGCTGCAAGCCTACTCTAGTCCTCTTCTGTGCCTAAACCAGCTGCAACATAAGGACAAACAATGAGACAGGACAAACGCAATGGAAAAGGGACATTTTTCTCCTAATGGGATGAAGAGATCACCAACGGAAATTGCTGGCTAACCGAAAATGTACATTGAACTTGATGGATTATTTGGCCAAACTGGATGAAATTCATAGGACCAGATGATTTTGTTTGGAATAAAGTTCTCTCCGTGACCGCAGCAGGGGGCAGACTACCGTCAACAGTAAGTGAAAACACTTCAGTAGGCTTAGCTTTTGGCTTTTCATGACAAAATACTTTTAATGCTGTCATACTTCGGTCCTCCACATCAAAATTATTTAGCTCAAAAGAAGTTTTGGAGCACTGTACAACAGTAGAAAAGGGCGATCGAGAAGTTGTTTATTCTATACTTAAATTCTTCAAACAGAACAAAGTTGTGTGCATATGATTTGTTATTGAACTAAATCATCACACTCTCATGCTAACATCTATCTTTGTGTTTGGTCACTGATGTGAGGGGTTTTGTTCGCAGAGTTTAAAACATATCACACAGTTGTAGCCTATGTGGAGAAAACAATGGTTTGCTTAATACTTACCGCTATGTCGTTGGCGTTTTTCCTCTTCTTCTTTCTTTTTTTGTCTTTTTGCAAACCCTGAAGGGTGGGAGCGCTTCATCATTGATGTTATTTTTAAATGCCCGCGCCGCCGTGCTCAGTGTGGAAAGACCTTTTCTTCCTCCACTGACAGCAAGTGGAGGATGTGATGGGGGGTGCGCGAGGGCGGATGTCACTTCTACATTACCCTCATAGGGTTTGTCATTGCATAGGGGGAATCCCTCTAGTTTGAGGGGCCCCAGTCACAAAACAGTACAGGAGAGGGTTAGCGCTGCCTCACTGTGGTGGTTTGTTTACAATGGATGGTTTTTAATAAGTTGTACAGATAAATGACCATGCGGCCATCAGGGGGCCCTCTTCAGCGAGGGGGCCCTACGCAGCTGCCTACCTTGCCTACGTCATCCTGGCGGCTCTGCCCCCCCCCCAATCACCACCAAAATTTAATCATTTCTTCCTTGTGCCAGTATCAACATTTCCTGAAAATTTCATGAAAATCTGTCCATAACTTTTTGAGTTATTCTGCTAACAAACAAACACGCAAACAAACATGCAAACACACAAAGGTAGCGATTCAGCCATAATGGCATCAAGAAAAACAATGACATTCCTCCTTCACTGCATTCTCCGGATGCAATCGCTGATGACGAGGAGAGCATGCTAAATGCACATGCATTGACATTTGTTCGTTACATGCAGGAGAATGCAATTCACAAGGATATTTTGTACGGTCTCTCTCTTCCTGAACATGAGACTGCCAATGCCAATGTAGAATGCACTTCACAATTATATGGAGAAACACAACATTTCGTGGGAGCCTATGGTGGGATTTTGCACAGACGGGGCTCCATCTATGGCAGGATGGCAAACTGGCCTGGGAACACTGATCATGCAGCGGGCCCCAGTTATGTGCATTTATTATATTACAGAAATAGCCCATGTTTTGGTCATATTCCAATCAGATCTGTAAAAAATTCAAATTCCAACTTGATATCATTGATACTTACTGATTTATTGGATCAATCCACTTCCTATCTCTTATAATGGGGAAATTTTTCAAAGTCGCACCAAATCCAGAATCAGATCTGGATGGAGGTGTCAAACATGCGGCCCGGGGGCCAAATCTGGCCCTACAAAGGGTCCAGTCCGGCCCTTGGGATGAAGTTTTGAAATGCAAAAATTACAGTTTTTAGTTTTAGTTCAGGTTCCACATTTAGACCTATTCAATCTCAAGTGGGTCAGATCAGTAAAATACTATCATAATAATCTATAAATACTCACAACTCCAAATTTCTTTCTTTGTAAATGTAAATATTTTCATGTATTTACACTAAAACAAAGCATAATTTCACAAAAAATGGGAATAACCTGAACAAATATGAACAACCTGAAATGTTTTATGAGAAGTACAATTTTAACAATATTCCACGTGATATTAAATATTTTGAGTATTTGTAGACCTGCTGTGATCTGTAAGTTATAATGAACACGTGAAAATGATCAACTGAAGCATAATATTGTTAAAATTACACTTATTTTTTGAGTTTGTTCATGTTATTCACATTATTTGAAAGGATAGTTTGTAGATGTAAACATTTTCATTGTTTAATTTTACTTATTCTAATACATAGAGAAAATTTTGGAGTTGACATTATTTATATACTATTATGTTATTATTTTACTGGTTCGGCCCACTTCAGATCAAATTTAGCTGAATGTGGCCCTTGAACTGAGTTTGACACCCCTGCTCTAGAGTGTCTCTTTTGGGTCACTTTAGGCTGTCCTCAGGCCCGGATAAAGGAGGAAGGTTGGAATTGGGACATTAAAAAAAACAAGAATTGACAGAGTATAGTTCATTTTTAGTTCTAAAAATACTTAAGTTGTTTTTATACTCACTTTTTGTCTCTCACACAATGTTATTCCTCTCTCCTACATTGTTCATTACAGTTGCATGCAAATTTCCAATAAGGACAATTTAAGCGATGACATCATTTAGCAACGTTTAGGACAGATAATAGATACTTTGCCCTTTAGGAGTTAGAGAACTGAATGCAGTCATTTCAGGACCTGATAAAATCCAGGTGACTTCTTTATTTTGTGATACATAAAACCGTAGATTTGAAGTAGGTTCTTTTTGCCATGACAGTATTTGTATCTTAATGCAGAGACTGACAAATGAATATGTGCAATATCATTACTCTTGCCAAAACAACAGACCTAATGGCAGGGCTTTTACACAGTACTGTAAATGCAATTATTATTATACATTTTGTATAAATATCTTTTTATTTCATCTGTGTGTGGATCAAACAGACCCTGTATCTGCAGTTCAGTTAAACTGATTAAGCTGATTGGATCAACTAAATCATTTACTGAGGAAATGACTGGTTTCCATGGTGGTGCTGCAGAAGGGGAAATGATAAAAGAAAAAAGGAAAAGAAACAGAAACCCAGGCTCAGTGTAATGACTTTAATAGGAGACAGATTTTGTACATCATAATCATGTTCATAAAGTGCAACACAGAAAAAAAGCTTGAACTATCAGCTTTTCTCTTCATTCTCTTCAAATACTACACCCACACTCAAACCCTGACATTAAATGATTGGAGTTGGGAATCACATATTAGTTCTGTTAAAGCAAAAACATGTACAGTGCAATAAGTGAAACCTTTACCAAAATTCTTATAGAGATGAATTTGAGGAGACGTGATGCTGAAGAAACTCCTTTAACTTCTGAAAATAAATCAGGACATTTTCCACTAAAACAATAACACAGTCTTATCAGTGGGAAAATATACTGATAAGATATCTCAAATAAAGAACAAATCCTTCTTTCAGAAATTTCTAGTTTATTTTTAAAATATCTGCAACCTGTTTATGTTACTCTGTTTAACAGTAATCCTTATCCCGGTAATAACTCAGAGCAATGTACCAACTTCATTACACTACAAACTCCATTGTATTAAAAATCATATCTACTAAATAGTGATCATTTTTGTGTAATACTGAACTGTGTCTACTTTTAGTGAGAACTTTGGTATTGTTGCAATATTTATTGTATGTACATACTGATGTGTTCATTGTCTAGAAATCCCATTGAGGCTTGGTTAACATCATGGCTAAGCAACAAAATGTGACTTATCATCAACAATATGCTTTTATATCTCTACAAATATCATTATCTTAATATATTTTTTGTCTTAAGTGTTTCAATGCTTTGTTTTAGTTCACTTTACTTTGTGGATTTTTATGTTATAGTTATTGTTAGTTATATGGAAAAGTTATTCCTCTAAAGTTCTGACATGGTCACTTGTTTGATATTTGTCATATTTGACCATAAAGAAAAGCTTGTGACCACAGTTGACCTTCTGGTGCATTAATTTAATCTTGCTGAATAAGAACTTACATTGAAAAAAAAAAAAATTAAATGAGAGATTACAGATGACCTTGTCTTGCTATGTCATTTATGGTTTATCTTGTCTTTATGTTATTTTCAAGTTACTTTTTACATTACCTAATGTAGCTAAGCTATACTAAAAGTTTGCATAATTGATGATACTGGAGAATCAATTTTTCTATGGGATTTGCTGACAGTAAGAAAAGTAAAGAATAACACATGCCATGTTTTTACACCTCACAGTGGGGAGAGGAATTAAAAAAAAACACAAATTGAGCAAAGGAGTTAAAAGGTTTTTGGGCTGTTGACAAGTATTCGGTTATCACTCGGCTACATAAATGTACTGCACTCAACACTTTGTCATAACCCTACAACAAGTGCAGTTTTCTCAAATTACAATGCTATTATGTTCTTTCATGTGCAAAAACACAACACTCCCCCCCATAAAAAGAAAATAGAGGATTAATCATCATTCAACCCAGTAACAAAGGAAAACAACAACAACAACAACAACAACAACAACAAACATACTGCAGAGCAAATCCAACCACCACATGATAAGCTTAAATACACTACATCCACAACTCTAATATTTTACATTTCCAAAGAGCCTCCAAGCATTCAAAGCAAAAAGACCTCAAACTATCAAAGTGTTTGACTCTAATTAATAAAGTCAACTGATAGTCACAGCTTCCAGCTTTCTCTATATATTAATGTGAGGGAAAAAAAAATTAACGCATAGTTCACATTATTACACACCAATGTCAGTCTGGAATGACCTCACTGTTACTGTTCATAGTCTTAATATGGGGATAATTTCATTCTTGCTGTAATCTTCCATGGCAGGGAATGTTGACAGTTCAGTGATAAGTAGGTGGTACAAGCAAAAGCTGAAAATACTTAAATTTCTCGGGATGTGCATTGTGGGAGGTGGAGCTTTACGCAGCTGCAGTAGCAAGAGAGAATGAAGCCGTTTCCGTGTTTGTTGCCACTGTGGCCATAATGCGGCTGCATGAAGCGCTGCTTCCCGCAATCCATGTCTCGACAAATTTTCAAAAATGCCTGACTGACCTACTGGCTCTGTTTGTAAACAAATGGTTTGTTTATGGTGGAGTACACTTTGAAACTTGTCACCGTGAGGGAAGAGATTTAGGTGAGTAATCATGGAAAGATGGATTCGTGATACTTAGGTTATGACTCACATTTTACAGATTTCATGAAAAATTGTTGAGGAAAGTCTCCCAAGGCTTTAAAGTTAAATGGGCATTCTGAAACTTCTGTTTTTATATATTGTATTTTATTCTTTTATTTTGGTTTTCCCCTATAAGTCACTTTGGAAAAAAGCGTCTGCCAAATGCATAAATGTAAATGTAAAATCCTTAGATTTAGACTGAGTGGAAAAAGCCTTTCAACTTGTACTGCTTTTTGTATTGATTTAAATTCCTGCAGTTTTAATGTTTGTTTGTTCGTTTGTTTTTTTTTAACTTTGATAGTTTTCCCCTTGGTCTAGTTTGTTTTTACACTGTTAAGTGCACTGTCAAACACTGCAAACTATGTAAGAATGTTCAGTCTGCTTATTGGTCAGAAGTGTTGGTGGTTACAGCACGATAGTAACTCCAGAAGAAGGTTCTATGTTTGAGATTTTTGCTTATTTCAGTATACAGTGTGAGGTCAGCTCACTTTCCCAAAGCAAAGAGGAGTCAATGTGCTAGTTGTGGACACATCAGTGTGTGTGATTACGGTGTTTACAACTAACGAAGCCAATCACATCAAGGAGGAAGGTGAACCACAGTTTGATCCAAACAAAGAATCATAGGAATGACAGGAGCTTAAGGCAATCAATCAATGAGTCGATCAACTTTGTTTTTCATTTGGATTTGTTTTCCTAAACAAGATACTTTTCTTATCCCTTGATTTATTCTCTAACTGGCTTTTTTTGCACTCAGCTTTGGTGTAAAACTCTCCTGGTAACACGAGCCTTTAAACCTTGTCGTTGGATAGGGTGACGATGTTTTTGAGGACACTCCACCTGGGGAAACTTAAATTATACTTTAAGTTTACTCAAAGATGACTTAATTCTAAAGAATGATAAGTAATTCAAATAATGGTCCTGTGAAAAAAATGAAAACCAGACATTTTCACCCCCCACCCCCGGATGCTCCAGAAAAGAGAACATGTCTGTGCGAAAAGAGTTTGGTCAACCTATATTTGGATCAATGTGAGGACAGCCCCCTCCCCATCCACAAGCTCTGCAAACTCATTTGGTACTAAACCAAATGAGTTGGTATGGGGGTCAGGGGACCTTCAAACATTCTGCTCTTCTATACTGAAAACAGCACTTGCATTCACAATAATTTGAACCATGAGGAAAACTACCCAGGTTTGAAAACACTATTAAAGAGTGTACCTTAGGGTGTATTCACATCTGGAAAGTCCTTTGGTGCGCTTGTTTGATTCAGACCGAATGCAGACTTTATTTTTTTCGTTTGGGTTGGATTGCATTCTCATTGCACTTTTTGCTAGTGGACCAAAATTTGTAAACAGAAGCAAGCATGTGATGAACTGTGCTGGCATTGGACAAAAAAGTCGGGGTGGGTTGAATCAGAGACGGC